>NC_061776.1:7045878-7313378 GCF_022458985.1 Mugil cephalus
GGACGGACGCTGCTGGAGCTCAGTGCAGGTAAAGCAAAACACTTCAGAGTCACTTGAACACCAAAGGTTGTTTAAAGCTCTTACAGCTAAATGGGCTTTTACTCAATCAGTCTTTATGTGAGTGAGAAATTCCCCTAGTTCTTAAAATCAAATTCTAGTATTTTAGAATTAATTGAACTATTATTTGCAAAAGTATGAAATGGCCTTGAGGTGTTTCCAGGTAGCAAGTGTCTCCTAATGCATCTTATTATCAGTTTCATCTAGGGAACAGAAATGCACCTTAAAGCCAGGTGTAAATATATGCAAGGAAAGAAACAACATCATCATCAGTTCCACAACTTCTTCCTTCAGAATAATTCAGGAAAGCTCTGCAAAAGCTGCAGGAAGCGTCAGTAATCTTAGCTCTGCAATGGAACAGGAAATAGACCCCAAACACCAGCTCTGACTGAACCTTTCGTTCGTCACGACTCACCCCAGATCAGAGTCAGGGAAATCACTACAAGTCATTTTCTGTAGCGCGGTTCCTGCTGGTACGAGAGAAGTCTGGTAAAGGAAGGCGACACAGAACAGCGACTGGACGGGACGATAAGTTAATACTGTAGTGATCAATGGTTTGAATGCAGGAACAAGGAAGTCTGGGCTGATGGATATAGATAAGTCTGGTAACACAGCATTTTGATTTCATTTTGAGGCGTTTCAGTCCCACGGCCAATCACACTCCAATTGTTCAACTCCACGACACTCAGATGACATCTGTGATTGTTGTTGTGACTCTTATGTCCATCACTGCCTAAATATTACTGTGACGTCACGTTAGCTAGAGGCAACACAGAGGGAAGCTTGAGGTGAACACTGTCACTTTCAACCACAAAAATGTCGTGTTGGTGTATTTTTGGAGCCAAAACCAAAAACTTCTTATCGGATAAGATTAATATGTAACGCATCATCAGTTTCAGCCTCGATAACATTAAACTACGTTAAGTTAATCTTTATTTGGGGGATTCTTGTTACATATTAATTCTAATGCTAACCGCTACCTAGTTAGTTAGTTACATGTTTCGGGGGTGTCCAAGCAGAAGTTGCATTTACTACGTTGCATTTACTACGTTACCCTCCACAATGGTTCCACTTACTTCTTGTAATATCTTGAGAGGCTTCACTTGATAAAGACAGACCAGACTTCGTCCCCTCTGTGTCCTCCTTTGGTCAAATCGTCCACTCAGTGAGTGAGAGTATGTAGGTAGGTGTATATAGTCAACTTTTTTTTTCTTCTTAGAAACTGAGTGTATTAGTACATTACCTAAATATGCATTTTCCTTGTCCATTTTTGCCAAAACCGTCCGTCGAAATATGTTAACCAGCTTTTACAGGCTACAGTGTTTGAGATGTTTTGCCTCCAGTTAAGCCCCGCCCCTCAAAAAACATCACACTGTTTACAAACTGCGAAGGGGCCTGTGGAACAGTATCAACTTTCCACCACACAATGTTTGCATGTGGGGAAGTTTTAGCTTCCAGGCTATAGGTGCAAGGTTCTCACAGAGGTTTTACAGCATGTGACAAGATAGAGGAGTTACAAGGAAGAGGAAGAGAATGAATTCAAGTGTTGAAGCTATAGCTAATCAAATAGTCACTGTACACAAACAAAACAAATCATGTGTCTCTTCCTTCAACGAATAGTCAGAGAATTTTGATATCCACGAGCCCAGGTGTATGGTAATACAGATTACATATTAATACCAGGGGAAAGTATGAGTGCAGCTTACATTAACTTTTACTTTTACTTGATTTTGATTTGAAAAAGCAAAGAAAACAGATGCTGAACAGTTCTGTTATGGAAAAAGGAGAATATATTTGGTGAGAGGTTTGGCCGGTTGGAGGTTTGAATCCACAAGGACACACAAGCATTTATATCTCTGGTGAATTGTTTTAAACGTGCAAGTGCACTTGAGCTTCCTGAAAACATTTCATCCAAGTAGCTTCTCCAGCTTTAAAAATATTTTTTTGGATACACGCCAACCTGGATGACTTCACGCAGTACAATATTTATATTAACTGCAGCATTATCATGATTTTATGCTTTGGTAACCTTATTGCCGAGCCTTTTATTGTAGATCCTGTACGACCTCTGAGCAGCTGAATCACTGGACTGAGGCTGGTTCTTAAGCATAGTACCGGCAGTAAGAAAACCAGAGGAGATAATGAGATATTGATCTATTCCCTAACAACATACAGATCCATGAGGCTGGCACAGCAGATACAGGTCAATCACACAGACGGCGTGGGATGCCTGCGTCTGTTGCAATCGGTACAATCGCGGTATTTTTCTAAACCCTCAGTGAAACACGTGATTTATAAGCTGCAAAGAGAAATTTGGTGCATGTGCAGCAGGCTGTTCTGCGACAGGATGTCTAATTTGCTCATTACCGTGTGAGTGCCCGTGCTTGGCATCAGCCGCGTAAAAACATCTGCTGCATGTCTTCACGGCTCGATGTTCAACCGCGATCACGTGACTAATTTCCAGCAGTGTTGGTTAATTGGTTTTCGGTCGCCAGGTGCTGCTCTGAATGACGGCCAGTGGCATTCAGTGGAGCTGAACTCCGGACGGGGTCGCCTGACCATCGCTGTGGATAAAGACGAAGGAGGGAGCGCTCGGGCCACCCTGTCATTTCCCGTCACTATAGAGAGTCACCTCTTCTTTGGCGGTGAGAATAGAACAGATCAACTGCACCCTGACAAGCTATTAAACCCTGTGAACCGTCAAACAGCCACGTGGAAATTGCTGAACATCAGACAACGGCGTATTGAATCTAAAAATAACTGCATGAAATTTTCCAAAATAACTCTCTATCAATCTGTTCTATTTGACATTCACAGCTTATATATTAGTATTTCACTTTAAACTATTCTCTTTTCCAGGATGTCCTGCTGAAGACTACACCCAGGGATGCAGAAATCCCTTTAATGTCTTCCAGGGATGCATGCGTTTAATCACTCTAGACAACCAAAACATGGACCTGATCATGGTGCAGCAGAAGCAGCTGGGGAACTACAGCAGCCTGCAGATTGACATGTGTGGCATCATCGACAGGTCAGTTTCCAAAATATATGATGATTTATTAAGACACACTACTGTTTATCTTCTATTGCCTTAGACCAAGAACCCCCAAACTGATGGAGACATTAAGTAGGGAACATGTGTTCTATATTAAGCTCAGCCTATGCACTTTCCTTTTTTTTGCAGTCTTCTGCCTCCATTTATCCCTTGAGTAACAAGTGTTGGATTCATGTTAATGTGTATTTAAAGAAATTTAAATTTGTGGGAGGAAATTAGAAAAAAAATTAGAAAATTTCTAATCAACCAAAGATTTTGTTCACGTTCAGTGTACTTCTCCCATTTTTCTCGACATTGTTCCTCTTGGGTCCTCATCTTATGAGTCACTTGCTCCATAACATATTTCAGTCACAATTTTCAGCCAGTCGTTTTGCATTGGTGGGTCTTGGCTTCTACCACTTCCTCGAGATTGCTTTCTTACAGACTACTAACAAGCTTTCATAAAGTATCTGTCTTCTTTCAGCACATTTCCTGTCATGCTGCCTAAATAAAGTAGCACACATAATCTAGGTACACCATAACCCAGAATTCTGACAATAATTAGGTGAACATCCTCCCAAAAGTTTAGGATCTTAGGGAAGAGCCAGAAAACATGAGAATGACCTACATTTATATCTCCACATTTTCTCTGATTGTTGTGTTCTCTAACTATGCAGTCAGTCAGCTTCAGAAATGTCCACACCTTGTTATTTTCGCTTTACATCGTTTAATACGCAGCATAACATCTCAATTATTGACCATAAAAGGATTTAGTCAGAAGTCTTATGCTATAATGGATAATCAATCCAATTGAATATCTACAGAAAAAAAAGTTAAATAAACTATTCAAATAAAAACAAACAAACAAAATCATTTACTACAACATCCAAGTTAAGTCATCTTTCCTTATAATCCTCAATTATCTTACATTTCAGGGCTTTTTTGAAAATTAATATAGAACAACCTTATCACATAGTCTGTTCCATAATTTCACACTATGGGGATGTGCATCTTGAGTGCAACTCCTTAACCGCTCAGTCATCTTGGTAGGACGTGTAGAGCCCTTCACCGGGTCAAAAAACAGTATTTTATTAGATTCAAGACTCAGTGACTGCAAACTATAATTCTTTCTTTGTCTATATTGCGCAGACAGACACCATAGTGACAGGTCCACAGGTAAAAGTGATTGTACAAAGATCAAGACTCTAGCAGCACTTGCAGTAAATAAACACTTTTGTTATATTTGAAACTTTGTACTGTTAGAAAATAAGTCCATAGGAGTCATTTAAGCACCGTACCAGGAGTGGGGTTTGAACCCATGTGAGCTTAACCACTCGGTCATCCTGGTGACAAAACACACAAGCATAGGTATGTAGGTAGGTATTTGGGATTGGTAGGACCTAAGACGTAGAAAAAAATTTGCATCATCTTGCAAAATGCATAAATGGAAACAATGAAATCCCAACGTCCTCAAACGAGCACTTATGAATTTGTCCAAATTTCATGTCATATCAAACTAGAAAAGTTAATAGGCATAAATAAACAAGTGTGTTCACCTTTCACTACCAGTACAGGGCAAATAAAAGTGTCTCTTTATGAAGATAAAGGGTCTAAATGAAGCAGAATAAGCTGCAACAAACCTAAAACATAATGTCCCCATATGAGGACGTTGGGTCAACAGGATAAGAGAGTTCTTCTCCATCCATATGGGGATATTTTAATAGATTTCATGAGATCCATAAAAATCAAACTGTGCTGACAGGTTGCTTAGTGACTGAGGTTTAAACTAACACAAACACAAGAGCCCTTATTTTGACTCTACCAACCTTCCATAAAAATACACACTTTAAATTTCATACACTTTTCCATTTTTATTATTGTCTTTTTTACAGTATGCCACACATGTACCTTTTCAGGATATACAACTTCTACTCTTGAACCCACAAAGGACTTAATGTCCATTGCATCTTGAGTGCAACACCTTAAACACACCACCCTGTAGAGGATGTGTGATTATCAGACCAGGTCAAAAACCTACTTTACATCAATAAAGTGGTAAATAGGAAAACACAGGGAGTAATTAAACTAAATCAATAAACTGGACCAGTTTAATGGAGTTTAGGCTCAATGACTAAAGTACACTCAGATCGAAACACCAAGTAAATGTAGTTTGTAATGTACTGATTCAAACTTTAATAAGAACTCATCTCAAGTCTCTGATTTAAAGACTATGTTTTATGAGAAATACATAGAAAGATGCATTCCCTAACAATGAGAAACAATGAGATATGGAAACAATTCCAGCATCTCTTTAATCTTCAAAAGACAAGAAGGAGAAAATAAAAATGCATGGGCTGATGATGCAAAAGCCCGTATTTAAACAAAAGCATTGAGTCTACGTTCAGAGATTGTACTGACGGTGTTTGTGTGTCAGTGTTGTGTTTTCAGCCTCTTTCTGCAGCAAACTTGTTGTTGTTGTGACAATCTCTCTAAGGTCTCCACACACCTCCTTTGAATGTACTTCCTGTCTTTGTTTAGTATCAGCCAATCACCCGACTGTGTGTATGTACTCCTTGTTGTTCACTGTTCAGTTGCCAGATCTTCTTTGTGCCTCGGTGTCGAGCATTGCAGTGTTTCCCTCGTATTGATTTCGCCTCGTGTTGAAATCTTGTCTGTTCCTGGCTTTGGTCTTCGGTTAGCTCTGCTGGGCTTTTTTCTTTCGGGCTGTGTTTTTGGATTTTGCCTCTGGCCCGACCCCTGCTCAATACTGGTTTCCCTTTGGACTGCTTACCTGTGAACAGACTCTTTAGCTTGTGTACTTATTCAACCATGAACTTTGGATGCTCCATGTGTTACTGGTCTAATCTCTGCATTTAAGTCATTGCTCTTGACTTGGGCCAGTTAACACGTTATGGAGCAAAGGTCTTATTTTATCTTACGTTTCCATTTGATTGACTGATTTATTTTATTTGATAAATTTAAGAAAATGCGATACACAGTTTACATACAAAACTAAAATCCATGATGCAGTAAAATCACATGACATGAATTTCCATTGTGGTCCATGAAGTGAAGGCTAGTAGGCAGGGAGGAATGGTATATGACATGTGTCATTTTTGGCTAATTATGCTAATTGGCTAATTGTGCTGCTTTGAAATGGAACTTGTGGTTATGACACGGAAAGTCATGTTCACAACACAAAATGTTTGGTTCAAGTGTTAGCACAAACTGTTGTTGTCTAGACATGGAAACTGCCAGGTAGCGTAACGTAAGAAATGCTAAGTCATATTTTAGTGAGGCAGCCTGGAAAAAAGTGAGTTTGGGTCAGTTTTTATTTAGCCTATGTGGCTAATGACAACGAGAATAAATCACACTTTTTAAAATGACGTCACTTTGTTCATTGCCAGCGTTTTGCCAATGTAGCTGTATGCTTGTTTATCAGAGAATGGAGAATAGGCCGAAAAGGTGTGCGTTAGCGAATGTGGTGGATCGGTATTTGTTTTTCAGGGAGTTAGCAACCATAATGCGAGGAGACTTATATTTTGAACACGATAAACCCAATCTAATATTTGTTCTAGTTTTAGCTTTGATTTGGTCTCCACCACCATCTAAGGAAAATGTTTAACTGGAACAAATCTTCCTTAACTAGAAACAATACTCAAGTGAACCACAAAAATGAACCAAAAATGTTAAAGATGCAATAAAATATCCTCCAAAAACTTATTTCTCTTCCTTCAGTGCAGCTGAGATGAACCTAAGGTGTGAATGATCACATGATCCACGGTTCATATGAAGCTCATGATTAGGCTAATGCAGCCTAAATCCTAATCACAAGGTCTAGATTAGTTGCATGTAGATCAGATGTATGGCAATCATGGAAAATAACACAAATGCATACAGACTATATTCAGACTGAGAGCTTGGGAGAAGAGAAACATGTGAGCCAACAAGGGAAGGAGGGAGAGCAGCAGAACCAATCGTTTACCGCTTTGGTGTCACGCCAAATAGCAGTACAATTAATGAGACAATTACACCAATTATAAACCTGCCTCTAGGGCATGGAAGGACACGCACGTTCAGATAAACACACACAAACACACACACACATGCATATACAGCAAACTGAACCCATATACTCACAAATATACTGAACCGAACACAAATAAGGAGAATCTGCTTGAGAGATTTTAATTAAATGTCGGCCCATTTCTGCATTATCATTCGGTTGAATATAGTTTCTCCACAGACCTGACTGCTCGCTGGGGAAAAAAAAAACTATTACAAAAAATCGGTTTTCCAGCCAAGACAGAAAGGAACACGTACCATATGCTGCCTCGCTGTTGTCCCCCTGATTGAATTTTGTGCTCTGGGGATTTATTGTACTGTAAAATCAGGGAGAAAATAGACTCAGCGACACCAGTTCAATGCGGTGGTCATCTTTCAGAGCAGGTTATTACTGTGTGTGCGCCGCCGTCTGTGCGTGTCTGTGTCATCGCCAGCAGCAGCAGTGTGTATTATTAGCCAAAGAAAACACTCCATTAATGGGAGAAATTGACTTGTAACACACGAGGAGCTCAGCTCTGACTCGAGGCCTCGTCTTCAACCACATCTTTTCCTGCTTGTTTCAGCTTTAGTCGTTTCTACTGTTTCATCTGTTATTACAGAGACAGGTTTAGATTTTCATATTAACCACTGGGTAAAGACAACAGCAGCAAACTGATCATCCTCCTCCTCCTCTTTGTTTCTCCTCCTCTTCATCCAACCTGTTTCTCCTCCTCCAGGTTGCTTCCCCTTTTTTTCTCACCACCTGCTCTTCGTCCATTTTTTTCTGCTTCTCCTAACACTTGTTTCTGCTCTTCTTCAAACTTTTTCTCCTCTTCTTCAGGCCTGTTTCTCCTCCTCCTCCTCCCACTTGTCACTCATCAGCTCATTTCTCCTCTTCTTCCAGCCTGTTTCTCGTCAAACTTGTTTTGTCTTCTCCTTCCACTTTCTCCCTCCTCCTTCTTCTTCACCTGCTCTTCCTCCATTTCTTTCTGCTCCTCCTCATCTTTATTTCTCCTCGTCTTCTTCCAGCATGTTTTTCAACTCGTTCCTCTGACTTGTTTCTTCTCCTTCCTCTTAAATTATGTTCCTCCTCCTCCTCCTCCTCCTCGTTCCTCCTTGGGATGACCCTGCAGACTCTGTGCATGAATGTCTCGCAGTCCCAGTTAATATGGTATTTTCTGCAGGCCTGGACACTCTGGGGCCGTTGTATCTTTTTTTTCCTGTTTGGCTTCATTGGCCATGTGGCACTCAAGGCTCGGGGAGGTGGAGCGCTGATGGTCCCCCTGATTTAGAGTTTAAAGGGCTGCGGCGCCTCGGGGCGAAGCATGAAAACTGTGGATGAATTTAAATGAGGCTGTTTGCAGTCTGGAGGGGACTCCGCTGGTCATCTGTCTGTGGTTATCGGCGTTTGAAACTGCCTTTCTCCACAAGAAACAGTTTGCCAGCAGCTATCTGTGTTTCCATGATGAATGTGTGCATACATACGTATATATACGTCAACTCTGAGGGCAGGAGTGGATGGTTTAGGGTCTGAATTGGTTTCCCGTGTTGAGAATCAACGAAGATGAGTTTTTGATGATTAAGAAGAAGTCATCTTTTTCTTTATCTGCCAAAACAAATAAACAGAAAACATCCAGAATAATACGACAGCACTGATTATGTCTGCTAATCTTTCTAAAACCACTAAAAATCCATATGCAGAATAAGCCAGCAGTCGTCGAATAGGTTCATGACTTAATGCCTTAACTAGTTTATTTCACATAAAAGAAGTGTGGAGATAAGTGTTTAGTTAAAAGAAATCCCTCTAAAGCTGACAGTCTGCTGACTCTGAGCTTTTTATCTAAAGCGGTGGCTGCAGATTCTGTGCCGTCATACATTTTTCCTCTTCAGCATTACTTCTTGAGTTTGGGCAAATGCACTCACTTGCATTCTCAACTCAAATCCTGCATTTTTAATATCATAATATGAACATGCAGAGTCTTTATATCTTTTATGTGTTTGACTTAACTCTTCTTGAAAGAATCAGACAGGGAGGCGGTTTGTGTGGATAGAAATGTCGTCCAACTCAGATGCAGTGAGAAAATGGCCTTTGTAAAGAGGCAGACAGGATCAATACAAAAAAAACACCTTGCAGGCAAAATATATTTGTCAAAGCTTTTGAGTCCAGAAAAGTGCTCACAGAGCAAAAGACGAGGCGGCTATAATTCTGGGCACATATCTTCCTCTGTATCTGTTGTTGCTTGATTTTCTTTTTTGCCTGTTTTGTAGAACGAGGTAACTTCCTTATCTTCCCAGTGACAGTGGAGAGTATTTCATTCTGTAGCTGCTTGTTCTCTGGAGGGTCGGAGGGGGACTGGAGCCTGTCCTAGCTCTCATTGGGCTAAAGAACCACGCAGACACAGGGAGAACATGCTAACTCCACACAGAAAGGCCCCCGTCAGATTTGAACCCAGAACCTTCTCAACAGTGGTGATTTAGGTTTGGAAATTCACAAAATGCACTCATGGCGTGAACACCAATACATAGCAATCAATATACAAAGTCAACACATATAATATACCACAGCCAAACAGCCCTGTGAGGTTATGTCACCCACACATTTATCGCCAGTTATGCATTACACAAATTGCATCATAATTCAAACAATATGTAAACTAGATCATCCCTGGTTAATCAAATTTTATGCTCAAACCAGTCCTTGTTGAATGGCCCAGTTCTTTTCTCTCTTTAGAAATAATTAAATTTTCCAGTCAGTGTGTTCCCAAACTGTTTATCTCCAACTTCTGCTCAGGGGGTAAACTCCTAAATCTCACACTAGCCAGGTGGTCAACTTGATTTATCACGCAAAATATGACTGAAATGTGAATTAGCTGCCGTCAGCCGCTAGTATATATAGTCAGTGATGATAGCCAAGCTAGCGAGACCTGTGCAGCCCCGCCCCTTGCTTTACAATGAGTTAAAATGCGGGTGAAATACAAAATACAACAAAAAATAAACATGGAAACAATAATACATCATTAAATTGATGGAGAGGCAGAGTTGGGTGTCGTCAGCATAGCAGTAAAGCTGATATTGTGTTTTCTGAGGATGTGGTCAAGGGGAAGTATGTAGATAATGAAGAGGGGGTGTCCCAGGACAGAGCCTTGGGGAATGCCAGATGTGACAGGGAAGGGTTGGGAGCAATGGGATGATCGTCTGAGATTTAAGATGTAATGAACAAACCAGCTTTTGAATTAAAAGGTTTGTGGTGTTGGATGTTGCAGCACCTTGAAGCAGAGATTGAATATAATTGTCATAATTATGTTTTCATTAGTGTATAACTGCTTGAAAGTTAAGTGGAAGTGTTCAGTTGTGGGGGTTTTTCGTTACCTTATAACGACTTCATCTACTGCAGTGGTTCCCAACCCAGGGCCCACTTTTATGTCTCAAAACTTTTTGCAGTCCACCTCCGACCCCATAAATACAGAAGCCATATAATGCGTTCTCTGATTCATAAATAATGTTGTCCTTCAGCAATGGAGAAATAGATTCTCATATATAACAATTTTACATCTAATATCAGATCCAAAGAAAATCCAAATATCAAAAGAAGACCATTAAGTCAATAGACTTACAAATAAACGCAAACTTGATATAAAGACGATGGAAATTCTGCTCAGGTCTAGCCAGCTGAAATTTCAGTTTAAGCACAAGCAATAATAATGTAGCCTATTTACATCATCACTTTATTCACAACTATTGTCACTTTGCTCTTTTGGCTGCCTGCTCTCTGTCCTATTTAAGTTATTTTTTTGGTCACTGTTTTATTTTTTCTTGACTCGCTGTTATAGCATTATTAGCATAAAGTGTTATCTTATCTTATCTTCAAAGAAAAGAAATCTTCCTTTTAAAAAACTGCAGTGGATCATATTAAGATGTCATGGAGTTGGTGTTTGACATGTTGCAGGACGCAACCAAAACCCAAATATCAAATGAAATGATTTGGCGGCCTGCTTGCAATACCTACCTACCAACCAAGGAGCCGTGGTCCATGGTTTGGGAATTATTACTGCAATTTCTCTAGAGCAGAACAAAAAAAACAAACACCAGCTCTAGAGAGGACTTGTCCGAGTTTAAAACATTACTTTTTATTCCAAAGAGAATAAAACTACCTTCAAAGAAACCACAGGATTTTAATAAATAAAACACAGAGAAGGGATTTTAAATGTTTCAGTTGATGAGGTTTCATCTGTTGCATTTTTCCAGTCAACACTTGTTTTTCTCTTTTGCCTCCCACATCATGTTTTACAAATGGACAAATACGACCTCGTCCAAATGCTAAAAATAAAACATTTTTCTGGACCCTCCTACACACATTTGGCCATGAAGCCAATATCATGCTTGAGTAAACAGTTTTCAAAATGTTTATGTCCATTTAATGAAGTAGATTTATGTAACAGACTCATTTTGAAAATAATTTCAAGCATACTTGATTTTTTTTTAAGTGTGTAGTGAGAGTTTGAAAGCTTTTCTTTTTGCCAGTCATCAGCGTCCTGATGTATTAACCAACACCAAATGGTTGAAAGTTTTATCCTGAGAGGATTTTTTCTTTTAACCTGTCCACAAACACACCACACATGCTCGCTCACCGTAAGATAAGTGACTCAGCCAGAACATAAAAGATGTTCCAAACACAACGGAGCCTCCTTCTCCTGACAGTAACAGATGAAAGGTGTTTTCTGGCATTGATTGTTTTTGCCCTATTTGAAAGGTTCTTGGCAGTAAAAACATGGAGAACTGTTTCCAAGTGTTCCAGCTGCCAACTCGGTATATACATTTCTCTTTTTGTCTTGACAGGAAAAAGTAAACCTTCTAGTTTCCCCCATATACACACACACACACACATACGTCCATGAGGTTTTAAAAAACTGAAACTATCTCTGTGCCTCTCCATTAGGTGTTCTCCCAGTCGATGTGAACACGGTGGACGCTGCAGTCAGTCCTGGACCGTCTTCCACTGCAACTGCTCTGACAGCGGCTACAGCGGAGCGACCTGCCACAGCTGTGAGTCACATTCATCAACAGAAGGAGCTTTTAGGTCCACGCAGATTAATGCAAAGTAATCAAAAATACTCCATTACAGAGGGTATGCACGTGACGTCACAGCAAGCCAAGTCTATGTGGTAACGGCCACTGATGGAAAAAAGTGAGAGTTGAACATGGAGATTAGCAGCATTAGCTTGAAAAATAGCGTCTAAATTGTAAAATTAATTGAAAAAAGGGGGGAAGAGCTGTTCGATTGACTGAACCAACAGATTTTAAAAGCAGTCAGAGTGATATTTTTTACAGATATCTCCCAAAGAAAAGAGAAGTAAATGGATCGCTGCATTAGAAGAAAAAACTGGAATCCAGACACAGAAACCTGGTGTTGTGGTTCACATTTAGTGTCAGGTAATATTACCTGTAATTGTATTTTTTGTCGAAGTCAGACTGTAAGTTACGTTCCGGAGGGATGTCAGATTTACTTCTCAGTAAAGCTCTTAGCATTAGCATCTTTTATTTAGCTACATTTATTGCAACTGAAATGAACTTAAACTACCTGAAACTGCAGCTAATCCACTTTTACTCTACTACAAAGTTATTGGAGCTGTGTTGTATAAAGTACCAAAAGCTCATACTTTAGTATCAGTATAGTATTTCCTGGTGTTGAGATCAGGTATAAATGTCAGGAGAACTGATTTCTGGCCACATGTCAATGTTCATGGACCATTTGTTGTTTGGTAGTTTATATGGATCATTGTCGAGTCCAATTGTTCTTAGTTTGATCTGATAATCCACAATTATCCCGGTCTCGCTGTATTTACTGCTACATTCCACCATGTTTTTGCCACTCAGGGGGCGTGGCCCCAGGCGAAAGTGATGTCAATACAGTACCTTCTATAGGTAAAATAGCTGAGCTCACATGTAAGCAAGTGGAGTTAAACGCAAAATGTTTTATCTTCAGGTGATAATATGCACATTATTATGACAATTTATTCCACTAATTAATAGACAATGATATACACCGATCAGGCATAACATTATGACCACTGACAGAAAGGAGAAGTAAATAACATTTAAACCCTCTTGTGACACTACAGTGTTCTGCATGGAAACTTTTGGACTTGTCATTCATTCATGTGGATGTTACTTAGACATGTAGGACCCACCTAGACCAGACCAGACACCTCCACCCCATAGCAATGACACTCCTTGATGAGAGCAGCCATAATGCATAAGGTGGTCATAATGTTATGCCTAATTGGTGTAAATCCTGCACACTGGACATCTTCATTGAATAAGTTTATCACATGTTTTTGACTGTTTATCCAATGAACTCTTTATACGTCAAACCAATAATTAAGAACACTTATTAGAATACGAGTTCTGTAACTCGTCATCAGGATTTCATTAAGGGGCGTCTGCAATGACCTGGGTAGTCCTCCAACCAATCAGAGCCACAAACATTTTCTCCCAGTACTGTACATATTTGTGGTGAATTCCGCAATCACACAAAATAAATGACCAGTTCTATTCAAATGAATTTATGGACACCGTTCTGTCTGTGCAGCCTTGGAGACTCACATAGTGAAAAGAAGCAGTAAATAAAACTATAATAATACAAGGGCTGTTCATAATATCATGTGCTACTTTCAGGTCCCTCATTCACGTAATGTTTTTAAAGCAGTAATGAAAAACTCGTCAAGCTGGCAGCTTCAACTTTAACGCCCAGATAACCCGTCATTGTGTTGGTGCCAGTCACTTCCCAGCCGCACTGTTCAGCAATTACAGCGCTGTGGGTCTTTTTTAACTCTTAGCACAAGAGCTGCAAACTGGGAGTTATCACAGGAAAAAGGCAGAAAGCTTTTTAAATAAACCGACTCTTTTAGGAGCTTCCTGCCTCTTCTGTGCTCGTCTTGTGAGTGATATGAGAGTTTAATGAGACTAAAGTGACAAATACTGAATGAACGGATAAAGCTATTAGAGGAGTCGGTTCTCTTGAGTTGTTTATGTTTTTCTGACACTGAGGGAACTTGATGAATAAAACAGTGGGAACTTACAGTGGAGGACAGGGAGACTTATGGAGACTGAGCAGAAGAGACACTGTATATAAATATGGACAACGTGTTGCATTAGCCAAATACTAGGGATACAGGTGGCACCATCTTGTCACGGTAGCTGCTATTTTTCTAAGCCTTTAGTCTAGATAACTAGCTAGCATAAGGCTAAAATCTTAAAAACATCAAAGAGAGACATTGACATTTACTTCACATAATAGGGAGAAATCAGTTGACATCCACTTCTTCCTTTTAATCTTCTGCTCTTATAAATTTCTCTGTTTTTGTTCACTGCAGAAACGATGGAGTTTCCTCCGTGTTTTCCTCCTTAGGCTGAGCCCTGTGGTATATTTTAACTTTTAATCCAACTTAATTCTCTGTTATTGCCACGTCTCTATGGGTGAATATTGGTTAGATGTAAATATGTCCAGCATAGAGGGATAGCTCAGACGGTCCATTCCCTCGTTGGCCTGACTCTCTCTTAATATACAGCTCTGTTTGGATCCATCCCGTCGTCCATCTTTGAACAGTCCATGGTTTCATTCCCATCAGTCCTCTACTGTGATCTCCAGTTTGATTAAACTTCAGTTTATGTGACGCCGCTGCAGAAATAAAACCCTCTGATTATTTTTCTCTTCTGATTTATCAAAGCTGATTCAGTACATGAAGCATCACCCGCACTCCTGTTCATCTCATTATTTTCCTCCCAGCTGCATACGAATCGTCCTGCGAGGCGTACAAACACAACGGAAACACGTCGGGACACTTTTATATCGACGTGGACAGCAGCGGGCCGATCAAACCACAGCTGGTCTACTGCAACATGACAGGTGACACACTTTTACTCCCCCTCTTCCTCCCTTATTTGTGGCGTATTTTCATAATTCCAAATGACTATGCTCCTTGTTTTATATTATTTGTACTGTAATTTATTATAGGATCATTCCATGAAAAGTGTTAAGTTACATTCAAAGAGGGAATAGGAGGCATAATAAAACTATTTAAATATAAAAATATTTTCAGTGTCAGAAGCCATTGATTCAAGTTCAATTTTGGTAGTTCTTTTGTTTTTTGTGTGTATTTTTTCCTATGTTTTTGCGATTGTTTCTTTTTCTAAAAAAAAAAAAAAAAAAAAAAAAAATCTGAGTAATTTATTCCTGTTTTTAGGAATATTTGGATCTGGAAAATAGGAAAAAATTACCCAGAAAAATAGGGAAAAAATACTCAGAAAAACAAACCAAAAAAATAAATGAATTACTCAGAAAAACTTAAATAATTAGCTCGAAAAACAATAAAACAAAAAATAAATTACTTAGGGATTTTTTATTTATTTATTTTTTTCAAGCGAATGCAGTATGTGTCCTTATGTTCCTGCACAAGTTTTATTTTATTTTTCTTCCTGCCACCATCACCTCAATGCTTCCTCTACGGGTTTATCATCAATATTGTCACATTTTATCGACCTCCTCTGAACTTCTCCTTCCTCTTCCAATTCAATATGGATGTCTGTGGGTGTTTGATCTAACAGTCATTGTCTGTGGCCCTCTTATTGTATAATTCAGCCATGTATTGTGATAAATATTGGATACCTTTACACCTAAAATATTAAAGTCTGTCCTGGTGAGATGTCTGCGTTGCAGATAAATTAATAAATAATATCAGTAAGAATCAGCACCGTGACAGAGTTTCTTCTCTTGCAAAAATAGCAACGTTGCAACAGAAAAAGTTTGGAGAAGTTACTCTTCAAATTTAAAACAAGACGTGGGTACAAATAACAGATCTTTCCATCCAGGGATGTTTCATTTGCACCCTCGTATTTCTATGTGTCTGCAGAAGAGCACACGTGGATGGTGATGCAGCACAACAACACGGAGCTGACCAGAGTCCGTCCATCTCCGGGGGCAAACCGGCACATGGTCCTCTTTGACTACTCCTCAGAAGATGAGCAGCTACTGGCCGCCATCAGCCAGTCGGAGCACTGCGAACAGGAACTGTCCTACCACTGCAGGAAGTCCCGTCTCCTCAACACTCCAGGTGAAGCTAACTATGCAATTGAACTTGGTTGAAATGTACCTGGTTTATACATTTACCTCCCAGTGTTTTTCCAGTTTAGATTTACTCAAACTGTAATGGTCCCAAATGCACGAATACAAGGAGGAAGGTTGGAGAAACAAAAGGGGTATTTAAAAGTTGGTAGGAATACAAAAATCAGGCAGTGAAACGAACCCAGGGAGCAGGCCAAGGTGGACTCCAAGCCATGAGAGAAAACAAAACATGAGTTAAATAAATAACAGACTGCTGAAAACACTGTGGCACAAAGCTACACAGAAAACCTGACAACTGAGTGGACAGAGAGCTGGAGGAGGAATATAATGTTTACCGTGCACCGAGGGACTGATTAGCTGGACGGAAACAGATTGTAGAACTGCTCCCAGTTCTACAATCTGTTTCCGTCCAGCATGTCCATGACAAAAACACAGAAACTACTGAATCATCTCGTTTTCATTTTGAACTTTTTCTGAATCGAGGTTATGTGACATTTATCATTCTGCACAAAAACAAAACGCACATCTTTCTCGCTTCGGTAGAGGATACAAAGCGATTGTTATATGCAACTTTTCTTCCCCTTTCGCCAGATGAATGGAAGGTAATTTGTTCTTCTCTTAGATGTTAGAATTAAGTCCAATTACTTTTGTTTTTAACGGTCTTAGTCGTCATTAACTGACACAAACGACTCGGCTGCAGTCTGTTAAATTACCGTGAACAATGTTGTTTGACATTGTTCAAATGTCATTTTGACATTTGTCATTAATTTGTTTTTGCCTGCAGGCAGCATAAGAACAACAGCAGCAGCAGCAGCAGGAAGGCACTGGATGAATAACAGCGGCTGATATTTTAATACACGTAAATAATGAGCTTCTGTCTGATAACTGACAGGAAAACAAGACAATGACTGTGTCCAAAATCGTTCACTCGCTCCTTAACTCCTACTCCCTATGTAGGGTTTCACTATATAGTGCGCAATAGTCTGTAAACAATGTGACATCTTTTAAGGGGCGGGGCTTAACTGGAGGCAAAACCTCTCAAACACAATAGCCTCTAAACGCCGGTTTCCATATTTCAACAGCTGGAATAGACGAGGAAAACGCATATTTTAGAGAAGTCTGATATTGCAAGAAGTGAGGGGAACCACTGTGGAGGTTAACATAGTAAATGCAACTTCTGCTCGGAGTTAGCTCACAGTTAGCATTAACATGTATGAGGAATCTTCCATATCATGGTTAACTTACATGTACCTAACAGAGAAACCTAGCATCTACATTATTACTATTTAGGAAATACAAATTGTATAGACGCCTATAAAAATATATTGAATGGACATTTACAAGATTTGCAGTGGAAGAATTTGAACAATGATTTTTATCCATACGAACACAGAGGAGCTGTCTTTATCAAGTGAAGCATCACCTACAACGGTATTACCAGAAGCAAGTGGAACTGCTGTGGAGGGTAACGTTGTGTTAGCTAGTGGTTAGCATTAGCATTAACATGTAACAAGAATTCCCTAAATAAGTTGTTGATAGTCTCACTCCAGTCCGTTCCTTTAATTACCAAAGCCAAACCAAAGTTGTTTACGACTGGCAGTGGCTGGTATGTGATAAAACTTCAAGTTAGTGTTTTTGACTGTGGCCCCCGAATGTACAGCAAGACAACATTTTTGCCGTGTTCGCCTCAAGCTTCCGTCTGTTAGGCCATCAACAGTTTTCGGACACTACACGTATTATTGTTTAACGCGCAGTTAGTGACGTTAGTGATGTTCATGAAATTAAAAAAAAAAAAATGTATGTTTCATATTTTCGCAACGAAACTTCAAAATGTGTCTCACTTACGATTATTAACGGTGGCGACGCTAGAGACGCAATGTGTGATGGAATATCCACCACTACAAGCCACTAAAAAATGGCTTTAAGCTGAAGTCTTGGACTGAAAGTCTTGTTGAAAAATGCCACACAGTGTGCCCATATCTCAAGAGAAGCAACGTCCATGTGTTAGTGTACATAATCATAATCAGATATGGTTTCATTACAGGGGCATGTGTCAACCGAAACACACCAGAAATACTGCACGCATTTAGAAAGTTCTACAACTAATCACGGCCGTGTTGTTGTAAACACCACAGAAACTCCCCTTCCACAAAATTATTGTGGGAGAAAGTTGGTCTGGAGTCAGTCCACTGGGACCTGATTATGTGCTGGCAAAGATCTACCGGGCCAATCAAATCCTTTAGACGAGCTTCATGGTCAAAGTTATCTTCTAAACTCGCTGTGAATGGAAGTTACAATAAAATAAACATTTATTTATTTGTCTGGATTAGGAGCTGATGTTTTCATAAAATTTATTTTATCCAAAAGAACATTTTCAGTTACAACTCACAACATCAGCATTGAATGTGCATTGTTTCCAAATGTCTGTTGACCTGTTAGGAGATAATTAAAAGCTAACACATGTCATAAAGAGGCCAGCGAGATTTAAGAGTCATTTAACCACATTATACTGTAACCTTGGTGTTTTGTATTTGTGTTTCTAGCACTGCAGAAAAAGGTAAATATGCATCTATGCATCTGCTCAACTGGCGTGAGAATTTTTTTTTCCCTGTCAACACACCTTGACAGGCCACAGAGTCTCAGGCTCAGCTCACAACACCATCCACATCAGCTACATCAGCTGATAACTCAGGTTATCTGCATTCAGGGCGTCTTATTTAAGCTGCTTTACGCTGCCTTTCTCGGGGGGGGGGGGGGGGTTTTGCTTGCCGAGCCACTTCACATCCCAGCTCCTCCTCTTATGCTGCGTCTGTCTAAATCAATGTCATTTCTGTGTCATTGATGCCTGTTCTGGGGCCGCTTTGCTGCTGCTCTCCCTGGAGCCATACCACCGAGGATAGGTCACTGCGAATGCAAATCTAATTTTCTTTGACTAAACTTGTCTTGTGTCCAAAGAAAATTAACGTCTGCAAACACAAAGAGTGGGAAGTTAACACGATCGAAACAACAGTTTTGTTAAATCCGTTTTGTGTGCATGTGTTTCAGAGGGCTCTCCGTTCAGCTGGTGGCTCGGGGGTCCTGGTCCGGGTCGCGTCCAGAACTACTGGGGGGGAGCTCAGCCGGGCAGCCAGCAATGCGCCTGTGGCCTCCAGGGAGACTGTGTGGATCTGCAACACTACTGCAACTGTGACGCCGACCGCATGGAGTGGTACGGACCTCCGTCAACACATACACTTCAGTATACTCCTCTGTAATGAAATGGCTCCTGTCATGATGACATTTCGCATGACTATATTTTAAAGGTAAGAGAAGTAAAATGTGTCGTGTTAAAGAGTCTCACCACACACCCATATTACTTTGTCTAAATAGTGATTTTTAGATCAGAAGTATTCAACGCCTTCAACCCCCTACCTATTATATGTGTTCTACATTAAACCCGGCCTCATTATTGTCAATATTAAGCTATTCAAATAATACACAGGTTCAAATATATATATTTTTCTTTCAATCGAAGCCTCATGTTTAAAGTTAAAACTGTTAATCTGTAAATAATTTTCTTTATCTGTCATTTTTATATATATATTTTTTAAAGAGTTTTAACTTTAAACAAACACTAACAGACTAAAATATGTTGGATTTTTGTTAATGTGTATTTAAAGAAATTTTAATTTTCTGGGCAAAATTGTATAAAAATATATATAATATAAAAAATGTCTAATTACCAAAGATTTTGAGATGCCCCTTTTCAGTACCTCCTCAGGACCTTTAATCTAAAACAAAGGTCCGTGCAGGCTCTGCGGGGGGAGGTCGCAAAATCTTTGGTTGATTAGACATTTTCATATATATATATATATATTTTTTTGTTTTGTGTTTAAATTACCCCCACAAATTTAAGTTTCTTTAAATACACATTAACATGTATTCATTATATTTTAGCAAAGGGATGAGATAGAACTTAATGTTAAAAGACTCCTGTCTTAGATCATGTCAGCATTATGTTGACTGCTGAGATATTTACACCCAGCTATGATCCATTTATACAGAAGCACTGATTCACCAGACAACGGGAATGGAGGAGAAAAAAACCCACTAAAACTACTTTACTATCAGCAGAACTTCACCTATTTAACTTTCATTCAAGGAGGAGTTTTTTCCACTGCTCACTACCCTCCATATAGCTGATAAATTAAATATTTACAGATGAATCGACGTTTGTTGCCGCCCTCGCTGCTTTCTAATCGAATGTCTGAAGGTTCTCACTCATCCATATCATATCCAAAAATAATCTGAAACAAAGCCAACTGGACTCGGACAGTTTCTTCAATATGTTTCATCCAAGTAGCTTTTTCAGTTTTAAAGGACTGGTGGAGACCTGCAGGTTTCAGTATCTTCTGTATGTATATAACAACCAATTCAGAAACGCACTGCTCAACAACAGGAGAAGCAGGACAAAAGAAAAAGGAAAAAAATATCAATATGACAATATATCGGGATAAATTAGCTCCCGATAAAATATAGAATTTGAAAATCTTAATACTGATTTTAAAAGAAAAACAAAAGTCATGCTTTGGTGAACGACTGCCACACCTCCACCACCACTTTTTCTGTACAAGTGCAATAAATTGGAAATGGATCATTTGGATTAATATTGGTTTTGTTCTCAAATTGCCCCATGAATTATCACCGTCATCTGATGTACATTTATACAATGTGTATTTTAAGGTGCATTTAAATTTTCTCGTAGAATATTGCAATAATGTATCGTATCGTGACTCAAGTATCGCGATACGTATCGTATCGTGAAGTTGTTGCCAATACGCACATCTACTTTGATGACAACAGTTTTAGCCATTTTTTTTTTCCATTTTAGCCAGAAAACACAGATGGTTTCCTTTACTCTACATTATTTCAAAGTGGTAAAGTATTCACAAATTCTTATAGTTTTCATAGAACACACACACACACACACACACACACATATATATATTCCTGCAATAAGAAGTAATAGGTGTCAGCCAAAAAGTAATTCCCTTTGAGATTAAAACACCAAACGGTGAAGGAAATAGCAGGAAGACTTGAACTGAGTTAACAAGCAGGAAACGTACACAACTCAACAGATTTTACCCCCGGTACACAAACAATGAATGAGTAGCTCGACCTGTAACTTTGTCCCCGTTGATTTGGTGTTCGCTAAACTGCCAAACAGCAGCAGAGGAAGAAGAAGAAATCAAAACAGTTTAACCTTTCCTCCTGCTGTAAACAATCCCACCACGCATCATTTCCTTCCATTATTTCTCAGTCCAAACTGTTTGTGCAACAACAACAACAACAACAACTCTATTTTTACCGGCTGGAGCTGCTCCTCCTCCTCAATATTTCATCAGACTCACAGACCTGCACGTACTTTTGTGCACAACTTTCCGCAGCAGGAAGGGATCGGGAGCAGATTATCCGAAGTGTATGAATGTTGTCGTAAATATCGTGGGTGTGCGTCTTGTCTTGGGCGTCGCTGCTCCAGAAGCTTCCAGGGACGGAGCATTGACTGGTTCGCATTTGGCTGTAAAAGAAGAGATTGCGCCTACGCGCTGCAGCGTTTGCATCATCGAGTCAAAGCATGTAACGTTATTACAAGAGTGACGTAACATCAGAAACGTACACGGCGATAAATCTGTGCGAACAAGTGGAGTTTACGGTCTGTCAGACTGCATTTGTTTACTCTCCTCATCCTTCTTTATCCTTCCTCGTACACTTTGTCTTATTTTTTTAACCGTCCAGGACTGAAGACTCGGGCCTGCTCACCCACAGTGAGAGTCTCCCCGTGAGGGCTTTGGTGCTGGGTGACATCCAGAGGCCGGGGTCAGAGGGCGCCTACAGGGTGGGGCCACTCCGTTGCCATGGAGACAGTAAGTCCCCTTAAATTCCCAAAGTGGTCCCCAAAATTAACTACTCATCAGCAGTGATGGGTAGGTTACTTCAAAAAATGTAATCCATTTCTTATTACTGTAATTTTTATTATTACTGTAATAAAGTAATTAGTGACACTACTACTACATTACGGCCTTTTAATTGTGAGGCATTACTTTTACCAAAATAACTGGAAATATGGATTTTGCATTCTCATTTCCACATCCAGTTGAAGGTGTCGTGGAATAATGACTAAGCTAGGCTAATGCTAACAGCAGTACAATATAATGGCTGCAGTTATGATTCATGGCGCAATACATAGAGATACTGTAAACTGATATGTATTCATATTGAAATCAGTATTGCTAGAAGCTGCTGCTGTATATTGTGACCTAACACCTAAAGAAAGCTGCACCATGCTACATATTTCCTTAAATTGCTACATGCTATCTCACGAGGTGCAGAGATCTTTTGGTTTCACACACAAATAGAACCTTGATGTTTAAACTATAATGTTCTTTGTATGCGTTTCTCTGACAAAACATAATGATCAGTTCAATATTTTGTAAAAATATTGTTGTTGTATCCTTGTTGTGTTTTAGATGTAATTTTACATTTATTGACAGGAAATTGACAACCAGCAACCAGTTTGCTCACAGTAAAGACAACAAAAACAAGGGGAAAGCATTTTATTCAGCAGTTAAAACCATTTCTTTATTGTCTGTTCATTTTACAATCTCTCATTTCATTAGCTTAAAAAGATCTTTTTTTAAATTCTTTTTTCAGAGAACTTCTGGAACGCCGCGTTCTTCGACAAGGAGACGTCCTACCTGCACTTCCCCACCTTCCACGCAGAGCTCAGCGCCGACATCTCCTTCCTGTTTAAAACCACGGCCTCGTCCGGCGTCTTCCTGGAAAACCTGGGCATCAAGGACTTCATCCGCATCGAACTGAGCTGTGAGTAGGAGCTGGATGATAAACGCTGAATCCACATCAGTGACAGGAATGAGTTCATTTACTGGTAGAACATTATTTCATTTCTGTCATTGGGTCTTCCTCATTTTCTCTGCTGCTTGTCACTTGCATTTTTTTTTTTTTTTAATTTTCTTCTGATGCTTGTTTATTTTCAATTCAATTCTGCATCATCTCTTGTTTTCTGATCTGTCTTCAGTTGATTGCATTTAACAGTCACATGACTTCTTTTGTGTCCTGTGGGTTGAGGGGAGGAGCCTCTGTGGATCATCCCATAGATCAGTTTGGGATCTAGTGGATTGTATTGGAGGCCAGGCCAACACCTTGTGCTGTTCTTCATGTTTTTTTGGGGTTTTTTTTTAGTCTTAGAGTGTTTTTGTGAGTGTGTCTGTGTCAAAGAGTGTCATTCCTATGGCGTGTCTGGTCTGGTCTGGTCTGGTCTGGTCTACATGTCTAAGTAACATCCACATGAATGAATGCCAGGTACAGTTTCCCAGCAGAACATTGAATTATCTCAAGATGGTTTAAATCTTTATTTACTTCTCCGGTCATAATGTTACGCTGATCAGTGAAAACTGGCACACAGCACTAAAATGTGAACATGATTAAAGTCATAAAGAGGAGAGCTCGTAGTTACTGCAGGCTTTTTTTTATTATTATTATTTTTTTACAGCCGTGTTATAAACTCTCTCACCATGACCTTCCATTAATTCCTTCCTTGTGTAATGTACACATGTGCAGGCACCACAGGTCTGACATTAATGACCACTAGGGTCTTATTTTAGTTTATGATGCCATGGAGCTGTGGCTGCTTACCAGCTTTTTTTTATTTATTTATTTTTTTTACAGCCAGCCATAGATCGTGCCACTTAAAATAAATACAGCCGTACTACCCAGCAACATGTCCCTGTGCCTATATATAATATAATATATATATTATAGGCCTGGTATGAGGCATGTGAAGTCCATATTGAACCAGAGTCATTTGTGGCTGATCGTTAGAAGTTCTCACTTTATCTTTGTACAACTTAAAGGAAGTTGTTTTAGAAATTATATTTAAAAGTGACACACAGAGAATCAGGGACACTAACCAGCAGTGTCTCAACTCCGGGGAAATTATTGTCAGTGTGATTGTTCCAAGTCTGAACACCGCTGCCTCAGATCGCTCTGTAACCTCGGTTGGAGCCGAGAACACTCTGGAAATGAAGTTACAGCCGGATGCTGGGATATTTCTTCATCTTGTTCTGCTGCACAGTAACACATCCCCACCTTCCACCAGCAGAACATGAAGGATGGTGGATTGTTTCGTCTGCACTCTCCTACTTCTTCTCCTGTCGGTGCAGACAGATCCGGGTCGACAAGCTGGAGGAATTAACAGTACGGTCTGGATCCCCCCAGTGAAACTTTGATGCTTTATTGGCACTTTATCAAGCGTATCTTCATTCATCGAGTTGTATTGAAGTAAAATAATAATAATAAAAACATTTAAGTGATATTTAAACCAAGAAGGGAAAGATAATGCTGAGTAACAATGATCACCGTAAATGTATTTTTGTCATTTATTTACACTGCCCTTATGATTAAAGCATAAATGCCTTTAAAAATATTTAAAAATACACAATTCTGGGAATATTGCACCAAATAAAAATGCTGAATATTCATTAAAAACTGTTGGTTATATGTGGCTGACTATTTTTGCAGATTATCATAGATATATTTTTCAAATTAAAACTCCAAGTCATTAAAATTATTAAAACTGAATAAAATACAGTCAAAACACAGATGCGTATTTGAGCTGTTAGTAGCTGGTATGTGCTATTTTTTAGATGGTTTAATTAAATTGCAGGTGCTTAAGCCAAGTTTTGCGTGGATCCTCCTCCCACTGGGAGATCATCAGTCAAGCCACCTGTTCAGTTCCCTCTCAGCCCATACGTTCAGAAACACACCATGACAAATAAGCAACAACACTGTACATCAATACTGTAAAAACAGTGAATTATTCTCCACTTTTCTGGATAATATCTACATATAATATTTTACTGTTTATATTTTGTTTACATAAACTTTGTGTAAAATACGTACATGTAGACCAACAACCTTAAAGTAACACATTGATCATCAAAAAAAAAAAAAAAAGACATCACTATATATCATAAAGTCTTACAGAATGTACCAATACTCCTCGTTATTTTTTCATCTCTCTGCATTGGAAGAAAACGAGGCTGAAGCACAGTTTGTTGGCAGCTCGTTGGTGGAGGAGCGATCGTTTCAAGGGAACAGTCTCTCTCTCGCAAACAGAACGAGCTCAGGCAGTGACGACCAGCTGAAAGCAATGACAGACCTTGAAAATGAAGAGGAGGATCTGGCACACCAGATGTTTGTGTTTCGATTGCAGTGTAAAACTGATTTTGATGTGTTTTGTGAAAGATTTGTTGACGAGGGCTACAAGGTGGATGCCTGTTTTGAGGACCCTGATGGCTGAGATGATTTTGAGTGTCGTAAAAACATATTGATTTATTTATCATCTGTTGATTTTAGTGGTAAAATCAGATTTGTTTTTCATTACTGGCAATAATTGTAAACATAAAAGTAACTGTATGCATTGTATATATTTGAATATAATTATATGTATATATTATGCATACATATAATTATAGATATGACAAAGTGTAGATATGACATTTAAATATAACAAATAAATAAAATACATTTACGGTAATCATCGTTACTCTGTATTGAATATAAAGTTGCAAACAACCAGAATGGTGTGACCCACTGAACGCCACGGTCTCATCCACTTCTTATCTTTCCCTTCCCATTGCCACTTAAATGTCACTTAAATGTTTTTTTTTTATTATTATTATTTTATTTAAATACAACTCAATAAATAAAGATACGCTTGATGAACTTCCTCAACTGCGGAAAGTCACAGAGGAGTCACAGGACGCCAACGCCTCCTACATTAAATACAGGCGTTTGGTGCTGAGGTGCTGTCCGTGGTGCTGAAGCAGGACTGAGGCGCTGACCTTGGTCCTGCATCATGATGCTGCAGCTTTTTTTGTTGTTGGTGTTGTTTGTTTTGTGCGTCTCTGAAACTAATCTGTGTGGCCCTTCAAGAATAACAAATAATAATAATAATTTAGATCTACCCTCGGTAGGTTGGTTGGTCACATGATCCACATAGAAGTACTGTCACTGGTCACTGCCCTAATGTGTCCTCTAGCTAGTGAGTAACTAATAAGACGTCTGAATGATTTAAGAAAAACTGATGACCTGGTGAGTAGGTGTTGCAGTGGTATTCGTTTGTCAGTCATCTAGCTAGAATATACCATGCACAATGTGAAATGAGCATCCTTCCTGTGTGTGTTGTCTCATACATCTGTTAATAAGGCCACTCTCTCACCTTTTGTCGTGGGCAAAATGCACTGGAGAGATGTATCATTTTAGTGCGAAGTAAGTCAGTGTTTTCCTGTTTCCAGAGCTAATGAGGCTTAGTCCAAAATTTTGTGAATATGCATCCACATTGCATAGATTTGGTGACATAACATGGACTATTACAGTATAAAGATAATAATATAATAAATAATAACTAGGAGAATTTGAATTGTGATTTTCTCAACCTCTCATTAAACATATCAGTACTTATTAATAACACACATACGCACACACTATACACAAGTTAAATATAATATGCATCAACATATAACTTATAATTAACCTTGCTGCCTTGTGCAAAGTGGAGAGTCAAACTGAATAAAGTGCATTATTTATATGCAATTTAATTATTTGTTTTACTTTTGGAATAACAGGGCAGATTATGAATCAGCACAATGGGGCAAATTCATGGCTATACAGTGTAATTCTTCTAGCTCATCAATGATATTTCATTCTGCAGAGATGTGAGGAGGAGGTTGAAAGAAAAACAAAAGGAGCTGCGTGAGGCTCTGAAAGGCAAAGACTACTTTTGCTTTGCACTGCTCTCTAACAAAGATATGGGGTATGATGTTGGTATATATGGTATGTTGTGATGCCATTGAGTTGCTACCTTGTTACCTTTCTACATCTGCCCTTTGCCTTTCCTTTTCATATTTATGTGATGATGTGTGATTTCTTGACATGACAATGTTTGGCTGAGGAATTTGATATAGATATATATATATCATTCCACAGAAACTGAGGCTGATATCCTTCAGCCACAGACTGTTCTCCTGTGTTAAAAAGAAAAAAAAAATGAATCAAACTATTTTAACTTGCCTGAATTTTAGCAATTTATTATTCACTTACTTTTTTAAAAAAGTATAAAACTGGCACTGAACGACACTCGAGTCTCATTACATTGACACTTGTGGACAGATGGAGTCAGATGGAGATGAAATGAATCTTTGATCCCAGAGGTGCACTTCACAGATACGCAACACTGGCTCGACTATCTGAATGTGTGATCGGTTCCTTTTGCAACCCTACAATTTTGCACATTTCTGCATAAAAAATGAAAGAAAACAAACAGATTTTCAAACAAGTCCTGAAAGTAGACAAATGACTCCAAGAGACAAGTGATTTCAAATTCACTGCAAATATGAGGAACCTGTGTGCACACAGTGAGTTATTATCCCCTAAACTGTCACCTTCATTGTGCACATTTTGGACTCCTGCCTTCCCATATAGCTCAAGTTCTGTCAGTCTTTTTCAAGTTCAGAATTCAAATTCATTAATGCTGGATTAAGATCTTGTGTCACAGAGCAGCTGTTTTAAAACCGTTCCTTTGGTTTTATATTGAACTTGAGAACAGTCGCAGGTTTTCTTTTCTTCTCCGTCAGGTTTTCCTCCAGCCTGTATTGTGCTGCAGTTGCTCTATTTTCCACCGACATTGGCGCCACAGTCTGCTGCACAGCAACACCCACCTCTGGTTGTTTATATGTACACAACAAGCAGTGATTCACAATTAATGTTCTGATATGAAAAATGTAATGACACAGGAGGAAAAAAGCAACACAGTTTACAGTGAAGCAGGTTCTTGGATTTATCCAAGCTAGCGTTTTATAAATCAGAATCGTGGTTTCAGATGACTCTGATGTCATGATACTTAGTAGCCAAATAAGTATTTCTTTTAATTTATCATCAGTAAATCCTAAATAAACTCATAACCTCTGCTTGTGCGAGTTTCTGTTTGTCTTTTGTTTGTTTTTTTGGCTCAACAATCCGCAGTGATGATTATTATAACCTAGATACAGACCATTGTCTAGTTCTTCCATCTAATCAGCACGTAGACCCAGTTTGTTTTTCCTTTTGTCATTATCTGAATTAGAACTGCTCCCAGTCTGCGTAGTTGGAGGCTCTCTTGGCCTCAGTGTTTGTTGTTTTGCTGTGAGAGAGTAATTAAACTTCATTCCAGGGAGCCCTGCCTCCCCGCTGCTGGCCCGCCGGTCTTGTTAGAAGCTCCCATTTCTATTCCCATTCATGGCACTGGCAGGTCTCAGTCAAACTGTGGAAGGACTGATTCCACCTGTGCTTGGTGATTTTTAGTTTGTGGAGACTGTTTGCAAGTAAAGTACTTCAGTTGTAAGTTATCAGCCAGATTTACAAAAGTAAAATTACTCATTGTGAAGTAACATTGTACGTATCAGTACTTTGCTGATACCTGCTGGTTTATTACTGCTACATGGATATGTTTTGCATTTTACTTTAACTGGTTAAGGTTGAGCTATTTTTTAACTACTTTAAGTACTGTTGCTAATCTAAACTACAGCAGTTCATCATGTTGCCTTACATTCTGTGAGAACCGCACATCTGTAAAAAGTTCACATCAAGCAAAAATGTTTTCTACCTAATTGCATTAGCTGTTGCATGGGGGATTTATCGCTTGCTGCACTCAAACAAAAAGTTCAACCCATCGGATATAGGAACAGTTGCACCGAAGAAAGTTAATCCTTATTAATTAATTTGGATTACCGTAACTAACATTGTTTTGCGCTGTTGACAGCACAAAGTGCGGCTGAACACTGGGGAGTTGTGCTTTTGTCTGGAAGACATTCATGACATCTTAAGGGTGTAACTAACTTCTTTTTTAGCACCAAATTCCTCCAAACAACTCTCTCTTCATTACCGTAATGCAGCATTTTTTTCCAAAAAAAAAGGGCAACTTCCCAGTGTTCAGCCACTTTGAATTTTGTCAATCGGTGAATTACGGTAATTCAAATACCGCAAGCTTTTTGTTTTTAATGCGCATGTCTTAAAGGGTTAACGGTAGCCACAGTTGGTGTTAGCTCGTTTTAAAATGTCAGACGACCTAAACATAATTTTATTTTGTTTTTATAAATTGAATCAGTCATTAAATACATGTTCCTTTCGCCATTTTTCTTCCATCATCTACATCATTTCCCCCTCTTCCTCCATCAAGCCTCCACTCAGGTGCTCTTCTCCTTTGACGTTGGTAATGGTCCTCTGGAGGTCCACGTGGACTCGAGCGTCCCGCTGAACGACAACCGGTGGCACCGAGTCCGAGCCGAGCGCAACGTCAAGGAGGCGACGCTGAGGCTGGACGAACTCCCTGTGGCCACGCGGGAGGCTCCAGCTGACGGACACTTCCACCTGCAGCTCAACAGCCAGCTGTTCATAGGTGAGTGGAGTACACCTCAGTGAAGTTATTACCAATTTCCAAGTGAGAGTCATAAATATAGCGCTGCTTCTTGTTACTGGAGGCATCAGCATTCAACCCTTTAATCCAGGGAGCATGTCGCTAACACATGTCCCAGGTTGAGTTTATTTACTGAGTTAATAAACTAAGTCTCAAAAGCATCTACGGGGGAAAAAAACTATTAAATTCTGTACTAGCTGAAGGGTAAATGTTGCTTTACATCCACCGTCTTTCATCAAATCCATGACGTGTGCATCCTCGAGGCCTGATAAACATGTTAAATACGTAAAACTTTAGCTGAGCTATTTGTATAAAGCTCCTGAAGCCTATGTTGTTTTCTTTTCCTTGTCTTCTCTGACTTGGCACAGTGCTGACGCCAAGTGTTCAATAAAAACAAAACAAACCACAAAAAAAAAAAAGAACAGACAACTGGGACAGTATAATAGAACACCTGCCATGGATGAGAAACAAACGCAGATGCGTCTCAGAGTCTGGTCCTGTTTTTAAGATCCTCACAGTCAAAGCGTTTCAAAGAGTAATACGACTGGAAAGGGATAAGAACTAAGCTAACATGGTTGCCGTTTTTCAAATTTGCAGCTTTTTTTTCCTCCATGCATGTTCAAAGACAAGATATGTGTCTGAAGTTTGATTTTAATTAACTTGAACCATTGTTTCTTGGGTTGCACCCAGGAAATTTGGGCCCCATGAAAAAAATAAATAAAATTTTCTTAGCATTAAAGTGAGTTGAATAAACTAAAAATAATGAAAAGCGTTCATTTTTTAAAAACTGCAGATACTGAAATGAGAAAACAAAGTGACTAAACGAACAGGCTTTGAGGTTTGAAATGTGGCCATAACAAAGTAACATAACCAGTGACCAGATTAAAAGTCCCCCAGAGCCCAGCGTGGAGTCTTCTTAGTGCAAAGTCATTCATCATGTCTTTGAAGTCCAGCTTTCTAGTCTAATGACTTTCAATGGACAATAAGACGATGCTCTAAACCCTGTCCTGGGACACTGTGGACCTCAAATAGGTTTTTATCAGTTTAGCTCATTGAAATGTCTTTCCCCACCAGCGGCAGTCACAAAATATGAGTAAAGCAATGCAGACTTCTCTGAAATATCCTAACTTTCCCACCTATGCGGTTACATCATTATTGACTCCAGGTCCTAATTTGAGATTTTACAGGATTTGACAGGAAGTTACATACGTCTCCTTCGACAATCAAACCTGGCGAAGTAAAGTTTTCCCTATAAATGCTCAACCAGGAGAACAATGTTCCTTATTTCGCACATGTTAAATCGACGGCTGCGTGAATCCCGGTGTCTGCTCATCTGTATTGGACATGAAATGTGCTGTGCATGTACATGTATTCTGCAGGGGCCTCTGCTGCATCTTCAGCCTCACAAAGTGGCGTTTAAAGACAGTAAAGGAGACCAGGTCAGATTTCCTCCTACATGCTGGAATAATTAAAAAAATGTAAGAATTTTAGCACCGTTAAAGAAAAAAAAAATTCAACTGCTACTGGCTGAATTCCAGCAGCTCTAGTGAGTTTGAAAGTGCTTAGACGGTGGGTTTCCTGCCTGTGAAGCAACATCCACAATCAATGAGTAGACATGCAGCACGGAGCAGCGATTCACACGTGGTGTTAATCTGTAAATAAATCCAGTCTGCAAATCTTCTTCAATACTGTAGCCTTGTTCATCTCCACCTCATCAGCTCTACAAAATAAAATCAGTATTTGACCCATTTGCAGACGTGCGAAGGACGAAATAAGTAAAAAAAAAAAAAAAAATCTATCATTTATTATGAGGTTTTATCATTCTCTAAATATTATGCATGTCGCTTCGTATCAGTAAACACACGCGCTGGAAGGAAAACAAACCTCCAAACATTGATGAGACCGGACGAAGGCCGCGGCGGCAGCAGAGAAATTGAGGGGGAATATTGATTCGCTCAGTGTGTTCAGCCGATAATCCACTCTGAATAGCCGGCAGGTCGCCACCGCCTGCGTAAGCCTCTATACATGTTTACTTCGGAATAATTAATAAGCGCAGCACGCTGGAATAAATATGATGGATTTTTACGTCTGAATGTGCGTTCTTATAGAATGATTTGTCAAATATGACTTACAGTGTGAAGAATTTCCGGGTTTTTTTGTTGTTGTTGTTGTTGTTCAGTCCAAGAACAGTGATCCATTGTGTCTTTGAGAAAGCCGCTCGGTGCATCGGCTGCATGCCTGAACAATAAATGTAGGGTACACAATACACGTAGAAATAAGCATTCACATCAGCCAGGCATGTATGCAACCATAAGCCACAACACAGCGGTAGAGACCGCACGTCGATACGCAGCTTCTTTATGAGCCATAATCCTCCGTTCGACAAATTCATAAGGAGAAATGTTTACTTGTATGCCTTTTGATTAAATAAACTCTTATCACATGCGCTGCACGGAGTTACGAGCACTTAGTTACAGAAATTAATAAGGCACAGATTTGTCATCTCTAAATTCATAAGCCATAATTCCATAACTTGTATATTTATGAGCCTTAATTATTCCTTGTACAGATTTATACGGCGGCAAATTGCATTGTTTCGATTAATAGCCCTCGTTATTGTTGTGCGTAAGCCACAGGCTGCCGTTTCCACCTTTCTTTATTGCCATTTGTCGCCGTGCAAATATCCACGCGCAGCAGTTTCAAGTGAAAGATTTTCGCATTCATCGCCAGTTGCATTTCACATTACTTGTCGTATTGCCTGGCTTGTGTAGATAAGCCGTGGTTTATTGGTGCCGTGTGGGCGTCAGCGTGCCCGGGTATTTGTGCTTCGCGTCCAGTGAGTGGTTCCTTTCACGGAGAGTGCGCGTATTTCCATTTTTTCTCGCAGAATAAATGGTGCTGAAATGAGTTTGACTTTTTTCTTAAATCCTCAGTGTTATCCCAGAGACAAGTCGTATTTAAATCTCTTGATCTAATCATACTTGCTCGTAGATAGATATTGTTACTGTAGCCTAACGTGGTCACGCCCGGTTATTATCAGAGGGCTCAGATGAAATGTACGTCACCGTTACTCTTCTGTTTGTGACCACATTAAGCCCCACCCAAACAGATCTTTGCTGGAGGATAATCATTTTCCAACAGAGAGACTCCAGAAAAACATTATGCTGCAAGAAAATGTGTAGGTTTGGTTTGAGTGGTACTATCCCTGAAGCCAAACAAGCATTGATTATTACCGATGAATCAAACCTGAACATTCTTCTGAGTAATTTGTGCTGCGTTCAGAGTCGCACATCTTATAAACAGTTCCTCTGGGTGTGACTAATGTTCACTGCAGGCCAAAGCAGTGGTTAGAAGTTAAGCTTGACTAAATGTTTTACCGAGTATCACCGGTCCTAGTATCATTTCTTGATCTCCGAACAAATGCAGTTTTCTGCTTCTGACTCTCACCTGAGCCTCTCATGTCGGGGCTCTTTGTATTTTGAGGCACGTCCTCCGTCTCTGATGAATCCTTTGATCTTCATTTCGCAAATGGTTTTTCCATTCACACCGAGGCCTCATACTGTACGCTCTCAGGCTGTGATCTCCTGTACTAGTCTTGTTAGAGTTGTGTATGAGGCTGAAATCCTCTGATGTTCCTCTGGTCAGAGGTGGAGCTTGTCTGCATTTGGCTTTTTTGATCTCGTCTTTGATCTTAACTCCACAAATCCGTCATTACGCTTCTTCTAAATGATCCCACCGTCCCAGAAGGACCTCCTGTGAGCACCATCTGCAGCTCAGACAAGGAAGTCTTTCCACTCCGAGTGACGGTGTGCAGCTGAAAACGTGGTTGAAATAGTGAGATGCGTTCACCAGCCAAAATATTAGGTACACTAGTGAAAGCAAATGCACTCAGATGTATTACACCTGCACTAAATCCTCCTTCACGGCTGTTATAGTGTCCAGTTTGTGTTGAAACAGTGCTATTTCAACCAGAATATCATTTTGGATCAACATCTATTATATTTCAACAAACGCAACAACCTTCATGTCACTGCAGGGTTGTTATTAGTATTAGAATCTATTTTCTGTGTGGCTAACGAACTGGCAAATCGGCGTAGTTTTCCATGACTTGCAACATAACTTGCAACTCTGACTTGCATCAGAGCAGAAAAAGCCTAAGTCTAATAGCTCTGGGGTTTATTGATGTTAAAAAGCTCCTGCTGCTGAACCGTAGGAAGTATTTTCAGCTCTGAAAGACACAGAGAGCAAAGTGCCGTCCGAACGATGAGATTTTAACCCACAGTCATTGCAGAAATGGTAGCTTGTGACAGAAGAGGATGTGAGTGTGTGTGTGTGTGTATGTTTGTGGGGGTGGCGGACATTCATTTCAGATTGTTCGACTGTCCATCAGACGCTCCACCTCAAGGTTTGTGGCCGTCAAATAAAATCCTAAGTGCAAGTGAAGAAATGGAGAAAATGTGTTGGATAGGGGAGAAAAAAATCTGCCCTCCTGCACCTGCAAACACCTACAGTAGTTAGACACCTGTAATGGTGCCACATAAAAACAGCTGATTAAAGTCACACCATCAAATCAGCCTTCCACCTACAGCTACTTGTTGCCGTTTCATCATTGTGTTGTTTTGTGAGAGTGGTGTTGACAGGTTAGAGCTTCTAGAGGAGTGAATCTGCTGTAGATGATGAGAGGAGGAGGAGAAAACATACAGACAGAAGAATGTATGTTCTATATTAGTTCTGGTGCAGCTGCAAGTAGATCGACACAGAAATGGAGAAATGACGGTTTGGCATTACTTTTGTTTCCAGGAGGCACAGCGTCCAGACAGAAGGGCTTCAGAGGCTGCATTCGCTCCCTGCAGCTCAACGGCGTCACCCTGGATCTGGAGGAGAGGGCGAGGATCACGCCCGGGGTTCGACCGGGCTGCCCGGGTCACTGCAGCAGCTACGGGTCGCTCTGCCAGAACCAGGGCCGCTGTGTGGAGAAAGAGAACGGCTTCCAGTGCGACTGCAGCCAGTCGGCGTACACCGGAGTCTTCTGCCAAACAGGTACAGACACACACTTCTACACAGTTTAACAAATAAAAAGCTCGGGTCTCAGGAGGTTATGCATTTTTAATTTCTTACACAGTTTTTGGGATCAGTAGAACCTAAGACATATAAAAACTGAGCATAAATAAATCAGTTTTAACCTTTGCTACCACTAGATGGCAGGCTACATCGTCCACTGATGAGGACAACGGGTTTAAATGTAGCAGAATACGCTGCAATAAAACCTGAAATTTCATGTCCCCATATGAGGACGCAGGGTCTCAGGAGGTTAATGTAGTAAGCCTGAACTGTAAAGACATCAGCTGGAGGGACAAATCTAATTTCTTTTTGTATTTAACACTTTCTTGAAAGTCATATCCATAAAACAGACCTTAGCTGCACATCTGCACAGGACTCCTCCACTTTCACCAAATGTTGCTGTTCAATATTTTCCCCTGTAAGTAGTACTAGTACTGCAATATATTTATCCTCATTATATATTATCTTTGTTAGTACATACATTTAAACACTCTGTATGTTTCTGATGAGCCATTACACCGAAATTTCATTGGTTGGAAATGTAAATGACAAATAAAGTCTCTCCCACTAATGCAACGCATGAAATGGCTCTCATGTGTTCTTTGTCTTCATTGACATTAACAATCCACCAGCTTTCACCCCTCTCCTTGACCCGTCTAACCACTTGCGGCTCAATGCCAGCAGCGCCGCCAGCTTTACATGCACTTTTGTTAGCTCATATACGGTACGTCTCAGACAAGGCTCCAGCTGTTGACTTCCTTTAGAAAGAAGAGTGAAAGGACGCCCTTAGATATGTGTGGAGGCTAAATCCTCCAAGATGTCTAGTCCTTTAATGCATGTAGACAGCATGTTTTACTCTCTTTTCTTCCGAGAGATTTTATATCATCTCACTGAAAAAAAGAATCTACTGTTACGGCACTTAACTCTCTTTAAGAAGTACTTTGTTGGAATGAGTCAAAGCTTTCATGTAACTAGGATCTGTTTGATGTTAAATGAAGTGTGTTTCCATTCACCATCACATTAAACTTTGTGTCTGGGCCAAGAGTTTCACAGAGTTCTGCAGAATCCGTTCAACGTTTGCCCTCAGGTGCTGGGATTTGCTGTGAAGTTAGTAGCATCTACCCCAGAATGTGCTTTTTAATTGAAAAAGAAAAGATTGCAAAGGCAGTAAAATAAAATATATATACATATACATACACACACACACATATATATATACACATATAATGTCCCTTTGTCAGTGTGTTTTTAATTAATTGGGTTCTGGTAACCTACTAGCCGTTATGTCACACACCATGTGGCTCCACCCACTTTGTCCTACTTCCTGTAGCTTTGCCTGTGTGAAGGCAACAACGCGTAGGCCCATGTGCTTCTAACTAGTTTTTGCCCCACTTAAATAAGGTCTTTTTTTTTTTTAATATATACACTTCTTCAACCACAGAGTGCATTCGCAATCTTTTCTCTTTTGATCTCTCACTTCACCCTTCGTAAATAGAGCACCTGAGGAAAGAACTGTGTTGAAGTCTCCTGAGTGCCCTAAGCCCCTTTTTGTCTTCTCAGTGCTTTTTAATTGCTTTGATGCACAAGTGAAGCTACTGCATAGACAGAGCTGGGAAACAAAAGTAACCTTGTGCTTTCATTTTGAGAACAGCCTTTTTCCCTTGCAGTCTAATTGAGGCTTTCTGGGGTTATTATACAAGCTGTAAATATCTTATTTAGCAATTTATTATAACATGAACAGTGCCAAGTTACTGTGAATATAGATTAGTTTTTTTTCTCTGATAATGGTGAACAGCATTTCTACAAAAGGAACAACAAAATAAAGTGTATTTTTAATATTCAGTTGTTTTATTCTTACTGTAAATACTGTGCATATAGATAAAATGTGTTGTTATGTATTATATACGGTATGCTGAGGGCCTGTAGGAAGACAGAATATATCCAAGTCTCATCATCTTTTTTGTTTTGTCTTCTTCCAGAGGTGTCGGCCAGCTTCAAGCCGGGAACGTCCGTCAGCTACACCTTCAAGGAGCCGTACGAGCTGAGCAGGAACAGCAGCGCCCTGCCGTCCTCCATCTACTCCGACATGACGCTGCGAGGAGAGAACGTCTCCCTGAGCTTCAGGACCAACCAGAGTCCGGCTCTGCTGCTCTACGTCAGCTCCTACTACAGAGAGTACCTGGCCCTGCTCATCAACAAGCACGGTGAGCAGGATTTTATTTCAAATTTACCACTTTATCCTCCTGAGACCCTGCGTCCTCATATGGGGACATTAAGTTTTAGGTTTTATTGCAGCTTTTTCTCCTTCATTTAAACCCATTGTCCTCATTAGTGGACAGTTTAGTCTGCCATGTAGTGGTAGCGAAGACTAAAACTTATTTATGCTTATTAACATTTCTAGTTTGATATAATGTGCAAATTTCACAAATTAGCAATTGTTGCTAATTAGCAAGTACTAGTTTGAGGACGTTGGGACTTAATTGTTTTTTTGCAATTCTGTCATTGCACAGCCATGTTCAGGTATTAAAATAAACAATTTTAGATTTTGTCACACATTGAGTAACTTTATTAGAATATAAATAATGAAATAATCCCAGTGTCCACATTTGAGGACATTGGTTTTTGTTTTGTTTTTTTCCCAAAAACTACTACTTACTGTTCTAAAATGCTTAGTTTTTATATGTCTTAGGTCCTACTAATTCCAAACAGGAATTAAAAATGCATACCGAATAAAAGCTCAGGTCTCAGGAGGTTATTTGAAGACCTTTTATTTATTTTTTTACGTCTCATCCCATTGGTTTCTTTCCATCATTTTCTGATGTCTTCCCTCCTTGAGCTTATTTAGACTCCTCTATTATTTATTTATTCCTCTTTTCATTTTGCCTCATATGCTCAGAACATCTTTTTATGCCCAGTTATCCCTTCTGTCTTCTGTCATATTTATTGCTCCCTCCTTTTCTACAATTTTCCTCTTTAGGTTTTACACCTAAAATCTCAAGTTCCTTTTCGACACCTTTCCTCCCTTTTTATTTCCAATTACTCAGCTATCCTCTCGTCTCCTCCTACCCATCATTCTCTCCCCATCTGTGCCATCTCCTCTTGATATCGACCTCCCCTCCTCTGCCTTTTAGCTGTACCAGATCTATCAGAATCTGTCCGACCTTTATTCTCTCCATTCACCTCGTCGGCCTCTGCTGCCTTTTAATCCATCCAGCTGGCTCGTTTTCAAGTTTCAACCCTAAACCCTAATATATATATATATATATATATATATATATATATATATATATATATATATATATATATATATATATATATATATATTATTTTTTCGCTCCTTGTCACTGAGACCTGAGCAGAAAAGAAAGTTTTCTAAATGGTGTCCATCCAGTACATTGCTGAATAAAACTGCTCAATGCACATGAAAATTTTATGTCAGTTAATTATATTTCTTAATTTAAAGGATCTCTTCAACTGTAAAAAGCTTTAATATATTTCCCAACAGGGTATTAATTCAAAACTGAGTTGATCTTTTTTCTTTAGCACCTCAGCTCATAAGCTCAAATATAGAAATGAAGCTAAATGGACCAAGTGGATGTGGATTTTTTAAATTATTTTTCTTGTTTAATGTAACTCTGCAATAATAAACAGTGAATCCTTGGCAGGAAATGTCATGCTGGGATCAATCAAGATAGAAAATCATATATCAATAATGTGACGCGTTTGAAAGACGACAGGTTAATCCTTCTCCTTTGTAATCTTAAAAACCTCCCACAAAAATCAAAGCGTCTTTTAATGCTCTGAATATTAGCAAAAATTAATTAGATGTGGTGTTTTGTTATTGGTAGGGAATTATCTCCTAATCCTCTTAGTGATGAATCAGACTGATGAGTATCTGAGTTGATAAAACTTTTCACGCTGAGGTGATAAATAAATCCTAATGATTAAAGGCTTGGATGTTTTTATCGAGAGACAGAGAGGGAGAAAAAAGCAAAAAACAAAGATTAGATTGGTGAAACTTTTTGTCTGTGTGTGAAGATAAGCTGGAGGTGAGATACAGACTGGACAGCAGCAGAAGCGCTGAAGTGTTGAGGAGCGGCGTGAGGAGTCTGGCCAATGGACATCTGCACACCGTCACCATCAGGAGGCTGGCCAACTCCGTGTCTGTGCAGGTAACAGGAAACACTGTCAGGAGACTGTTTATTATTGTACTCATGGCTTCAAGGCCTGTGTTAAACTCACTCGTACGCAAAATAACTCCGTCTTCACAACCAGTCTTCTCCCATTCATAATTATCAAAGAGCACTTTGTAAAGGAATCTTGTAGGATGCCTTCAACTTAAAGAAAACAAGCTAAACCACCAGATCAAGAGGAAGAATATACACGTATATACTTTATTCATCATATGTTGAAATTTCATTTCCCGTATGATCTTATTTTAACCAGTTCCTACGTGACTGTTTTTTCTCATACTGTTAGGATGGTGGTCATAATGTTATGCCTGATTGTTGTACGTAGAACTATTATTTAGGACTCCTTTGTGCCTCCAAAACAGAACAGTTTGGTGTTAGTGGGGCCTCTGTGGATCATCCTATAGATGAATGGAAGTTTATACGAACACAGAATAAAAAGGAAAAAAGGAAACAAATGACAATTAAAAGACAACGCAAAGTAAAACAGCAAAACACATTTTTATGTTCCGGAGTGGGAAGAAGGCAAAGCTTATTAAATCCCACCCCTTCTCCCCATGTTAATTCAATATATATCGTGATAAGTTATAAAAATACTAATATTTATATATGACATAATAATGTATAACATGCAATACCTGTGCTTTAGTTACTCCCAAACCATTTGTGTGTGTCTGTGTCATGCTGCTGCCATCTTTGCTATGGGGTGGGGGTGTCTGGTCTGGTCTAGGTGGGTACTACATGTGTAAGTAACATCCACGGAAATGCCAGGCCCAAACGTTTCCCAGCTGAACATTGAATTGTCACAAGATGTTCAGTGTTATTTTACTGCTATGAGTGGTCATAATGTTGTAGCTGATCAGTATACAGCATGTCTCGATGCTCCACATTAACCCTATATACACACCACTACCACTTAAAGTGTGTTTTCACATTTTAACTCTGACATAGACAAATTAAAATGGGCTTTTGTACCCGTTAGAACATTTTAACATAGCTGTGGATTCACTACCTTCAGCACCAGTGGAAACATGGTGATTAGCCACTTGTCAACATTTTACACAAATGTGACAGTGGTGGACGTTATAAAGTGATTTGTTTTCCCACTCATGAGATAACGAGTCGCCGATTGCCACCTCGAGATGACACGTGGAAGATCAAGTGTGTCATTTTAATCAGAGTCTTGCTCCTCTCAGCGATATGATGATAATAATAAAGCCTCAGTGCTCACAGCAGAGCGGGAACAAACTACAGATTAAAAAAAAAAGAAGAAGAACAGCTCCAGATGAAATATGAAGCAACCTGATCAGATCTGAATCTTTTTTATCTTGTTAACAACGGCCTCAAATGATGTACGAGGTAAACTTCATCTATCCACAAGCCGGCAGACTGAACGTCTCCATGATTAACACCCCGAGATGAAATGGAAGGTGACCTCGTCTGGAACCACCGTGTCTAGTTTATAGAGAAATATTTTGGTCTCCATCCCATTCAGTCAATATATTGTTGGCAACATTCTCCCGGACGCATCAGGTGAACTTCAACCAGAGTTTCACCCGGCGATATCCTCACAGTCTCTACTGAGGGGGGGGCGATACCGGGAATTTTGGCATAGATACGATACCAACTAAATACAGGGCTAGTATCGCCGATACCGAAAAATTCATTAGTGCAAAAGAAGGAAAAGGAACAATGTAACAAAAATATAAATATAAGGATGTAAACACCAAAACAACAATGAAAGATAACTAAAAGTATTGAGCTCATCACGTTAGTATTGATCCAATACCGATACTACCCATGGTATCGATACTATGGATATTTACATCAATACCCCCAGCCCGAGTCTCTACACTGCTCTCTCAAGTGGATACCATTAAATCCTGTCATCTGAGTAAGTGTCCCATAGAAAAAAAGACTCGTCTTAATCTAAATAACTCTGGGCTACTGTGTCCTCTATGACTGGAGTTATCAGAGACCAGTGTTCTGGTTCTCTTCAGTTCCCTGACAACACTCCAGTAGATATTTCTTTCTTTCCTCGAAATCTGATGTACTATATTTAATAAGTCGAGGAGTTTTTCCTGTGATTTGAACCTTATTGAGAGAGTCTTTTCTGTATAGACTGAGTAAAACCGCTCCGGGTTATTATATGTGGAAGGCAGTGGTAAAATAAACCTCATTACTTTATGACAAACGAAAACTTTGCCTGGAGCTTATTGTTATATTAGAGTGTAATGATGTTGCAAAGCTGCTTGTTCTGCCATTTGTAGAACCTCGTGGGTTTTTTGTTTCTGTTACTGTAGATATACAGAAATACATTGTCTGGTAAAACACCAATATTAATCATTTCACCACCTTTATCTTCATTTTTCACCAATGTGTTGATGATGGGAGAGTCTGACCACTGCACTAAGCCTTGTCCAGCACACCCCAAAGATTCTCTATGGGGTCTTATGCTCGTTAGGTTTATTGTTCATTCTAAATTTGATGTAGGTCTGAGTGTGAATGGTTGTCTCTCTTTGTGGGGATGGATGGAAGTTAGTGTACACATTCATGGCTCAACGGGATGTTTTGGTGCTTCTCCCGCCTACTTAACGTTCCCTTACAAACCCCTTTCATTGGAGGCTTTTGTTCAGTTTCCAAAAAGTGGATCCAACCATCTTCACTGTCCCATGGTGCATTCTGTAGCGCAGACCCTCGTTAAAATAAACTCCAGTGGAGAATTTCACTCTGGACTACTGTCACTTATTTCTCCCACTTATAAAACAAAGGGAAAGCTGACCAGTTTTGAAGAGTCAACTATAAAACAAAAGCAACCACAGTTTTTAACATGGAGATAACAGCGTCTGGTTATTAGTAGTTTTGAGAATGCACTAATGTGTTGGTTTAAATATTTAATCACATTTTCCTGCTTCCTTTCAGATTGATCAAAATGCCCGAGAAGACTTCAACCTGACGTCTGACAGAGAATTTAACGCCATCAAGTCGCTGGTGTTGGGCAGATTGGACGGTAAGTTAGCGTAAAGTAAATGCAGAGAGAAGGCCTTTTTGGTTAGGGAGCTCTCAGATGTGCATTTCAATAACAACTCTTAGACATTTGGCCTCATCCAACACTCGATGGGGGATTTATTAGGGAGTAAATGCTGAAAAACAGATTGACTATGCAAGTGATATGTTCATCTTGGTCCTAACAAACACAATCCTCTCCGGATCTGAGAATTTACCCGTCCTGACATCATGTGGGGAAATAACCACTCCCTCCTGTAATGATACTGCCCTTGACCCACCCCCAGAAAGATGACCCTGCCCACCCTCCCTCTAAAATTACCGATCAGGTGCCATTTTTTATCCTCGCAAACATGTATGGCAAAGGAACGAGCAAACCATAACACTAACCCTTAAAGTTTGTTCGTATGTGTTGTTACAGTTGCTACCATGTAGCTAATGCTAGTTTCTGCTAACATATTCAGACATAATATTTTTTAACTATTCAGACACGTGCAGCTGCAGAGTCTGAACTTCTTTAGGAACCCCTCCTTCTGGGACAGATTCTGGTTCAAACTGGTAACGTTGACCGACAGCGCCTCTATCAGCCATAGTCATAAATCCACCGTAAACGTTAGCGCATGGTAACATCAGCGAAAGCTGCATCCTCTACCCAAGAGAGAGGGCGTGGATTTGGCGTAGACAGACACAGCTCATTAATTTAAAGGTGCAGGCGCAGAAGCAGCCTGTTTACAGTAGAATTCAGTAGAGCAAGTTTTTGGCTGGCTGAAATTTGGGATAATACACTTTGAAAACAATGTTGGACCTCTGACACCTATGTGAAATTGTTGGGGGGGAAAAAAATGAGGCGTGTGTGCCGTGGAGCATCACATCTATCATGAATTCAGTAAAAGATGTTTTTCCAAGTTTCCTTGACAAAAATAATGAATTGAATAGAAGATTTTTCAACAGTTCTCTTTTAAATTGTTCCACCCAAGGGTCCAGTGAGTCCACTCTGTTCTATTTGGGAGCAGGTACCGGCCTCTTTACCCGACAGTTCAGTTGGAGGTCTTTAAATACGAATCCTGGATTGACCCCGTATGCAGTGTCAGTCCCCAAACCCTGGATGGAACAAAAGCTGTTGGGATCCAGCTCGAAGGACCAAGTTGAAATTATTTAATCAAGAACGACAGTCACTGGAGTTTCAAAGTTTTACTTGCAGAAAGGAGTCGATACGTGAGCTACAGCAAGTACAGAATCGACTGATGATAGTGAGGTTGCATTCACTTTTATACAGTAGACCCTGTCCTAGAGTGGAGACAACCTTGTTAAAGAGACAGGCTGTCAGCCTCATTGGAATTCAATTGCTCATAACAAAAGGAGCTGTAGGTTGGATGCCTCTATACCTTATCTGTGGGACCTTCCTCCTAGTATTTGGTGAGAGACCAGCCAGTCAGAACCAACTCCTCCAGGAGCTGATATTTCTCTGTTGAGTGGATTTACAAGGTCTACACCACACCTCTCAGTCTCATCATTTTCATTCTGAGGGAGGTTATTATATTGAGTTTTGTTTGGTCCATCAATTTTTTGCTAGAGTATTTCAATATTTTAAATTGGAGGACCTCTAGGTGGAAATTAAAAAATAATAACCAGAGGTACGTTAGAGTCTATATCTCATGAACAAAGTTGTTCAGCTACTTGTAGCATTTTTTTGTCGTGGGAGATAGTGTCTGTTATTCTAAACCCTATAATACAGGATGTGTAGCAAGCTACACTATAGAGTGCTGTATAAACCTCGTTACATTTAGTTGGGCGCTTGTCTTTGTACATTATATTGAGATAATTTTGGTTTGATAAAATAAAAAGATTTGGATTGAAATATATAAAATGCTAAATTGTTGTATCGTAATCCCTTAATTTAGTGAACCTCCAGCTACCATCACCTTCCTCAGCACCTTTACATGTAATTGATGCTTTATTACAAAGAATGAACCAACGGCACAGATGCTCTGGTGCCGCCCTTTATCCACTTAACTTCCACTTTGTATAATTCCTGGATGGGGAACAGTAAATGAGTTAAAGTGACAAATGTTATTGGCTTTCTCTTTGCTTCATGGTCTGACGGACTCCATCAAAGACTAGGCTGAATGATGTGAATGGCAATTTTATTCATACCAGCTAGTTCTATCAAGTTATATTATGTAAGAAAATTATTCAATTTGCATCAGTATTGTCAGTCTTTGAGCTAAATTACTGGTGACTAGAACCTCTTGCAGCAGTTTGCCGTTAGCATCTTTGTGTTCCCAATGTGCAGTTACTCATTTTTAGCCATGGAAATGAAATCCAGTTTGCTATTCCAAAGTCTGAACTGTCTATATTTATTTTAACTTACTATTAAATCAGCTCCAGCGTTTTAACTCCATCATGTCAGCATGTGAACCTTCTGTCAAACTAGAGAGGGCAGAGAGTCAGATTATGATCAGAAAAGCAGCAAGAAAGTGAATTTTCTGTCGCTCCCCTCCAACCCCATCATCCATCAGCCTAACTAATGGAGCCAGAAGGAGTATAGAGAGGCTGGGGGAGGGCGGGTGACGGATCAGCTGAGAGGAACTCACCAGCTGCAGCCATGTTTCCTGCTGCTCTCATCAGCATGCAGATGTGTCCCAGTAAAACCACAGTCACCTCTCAGTCATCTGAACACCGACACTGATGCAGCCGCTTCCAGCCTTAATGTTGGCTCTCACAGCTGCTGTTTACACCGCTGTGAAGGAGCGGAGGTGAATGATGAAGGGATTGAAATCAATAAAATGGACAGAAATAGGTGGAGAGTGCACATCTGTCTAGTGGATTGATGGATGCAGACTTCAAAGCAGAGTACCAGGCAGTTATGGATGGTGCCAAATGTTGTTCGAGCTTCGCATGCTTCATCTAGAAGACAAAGAAAAGCCTACATGCAGCCAGCGCCCCATATGGGATGTTTGGGAATCTTAGGACCATTTTATGTTTCTTTGTGTTTCTGACAAAAGCCCAGATATTCACACTCCTCAGTGATGCTTCCACTGTGTTTTTATTCCTTCTTTTCCACTGAATGCACCCACAAAGATGGAGTGTAAGGAGTATTTCGATATGTTTCAGAGGGTGGCTCCATATTCTCACGTCACGACGTCAGCTGGAGGCAAAACAGAGGGAAGCTTGAGGCGAACACTTGTCACTTTCAACCATGAAAATGTCGTCTTGCTGTATTTTTAGCTGATAAAACTGAAAAATCAAACACTAACATAAAGTTTTGTCACATACCAGCCACTGTCAGTCGTAGACAACTTTGATGAAAAAGAAACGATTGGAATCCATGTGCACACTTCATATCAGATAACATGTAATGCATCATAATTTTCAGCCTGGTTAACATTATGGTTAGACTAAATTGTGACTGAAATTATGTTATTTGGGTGATACTCGTTTCATGTAATGCTTACCACTAGCTAACTCAACATTAGTTGTTTCATTGGTGTCCAAGCAGAAGTTGCATCTGCTATGTTGCCCTCCACAGTGGTTCCACTTACATCTTGTAATATCTTTTGGAGAACCTTCACTTGTTATAGACAGACCAGACTTCGTCCCCTCTGTGTCCTCCTTCGGTCAAATCGTCCATCCAGTGAGTGACAGTGTAAGGATCGGTCATCCCGTCAGACAGAGTCAACTTTTTAAAATTACACTCACATATTTTAGAGAATATACTAATAGACTCACACCCCGAGACCGTCTTTTCCTCGTCCATTCTTGCAATTGAAATATGCTAACCACTGTTAACAGGCTACAGTGTTTGAGATCTATTGCCTCCGGCTAAGCCCCGCCCCTCAAAAAAATGCCTGCATAACCTCCTGTTAAATAGACCTTCAACTACCACCGATTTCCAAACTGGACACAGATGTGTTCTTGGCTGAGCCAGAGTGTTCTACTGTGGTTCCATTCCATTTTTGTTGCTTCTGGGGCAAAAAGAGTGAGGTGACATAGTGCACAGAGTGAGTGATGTTTGGTGGCGGTCGTAGAATTTGTTGGTGTGGATTGGCAGCCATGTTTCTGTCAGTCTGCCCCAGGCCAGCTGTGACTACTAAGGTAGTTTATCACGACCAGGATGTGAGTGTGTGTGGGGGTGAGTAATGTATTCAATTGTAAGTGCTATATAAAACCAATGTGTTATTATGCAGTGGTTTCATCTAGTTCAATAGATGTTCTTGACAGTTTTGGAGTAGTTTAATAACGTTACATGTGATGAGTGGGGTTCCTTCCTTGTGCATCTTGGAGAGTTTATAAATATTAAAGGTAGTGTCTTCCCAAGGCTGCAACAGTCAATGGCCTTTTCCATTTCCAGCTGTTGTGGGTAGTTTTCTTCTTCTTGTCAGTGTCTCTCATATGTGGCTGTGTCACTGACAGAACAGATTTGTTTGGCATGATCAACCATATTTAAACTACTGCATATCTTTGTCGGCAGTGATGCCTATAGTGACACTGCCTTACTACTGGTCAATGGCAGAAATACCCCTCAACCTTAGTTGTTCTGCCTCCAGATTAGGCTGTGATTAGGTCTACCACAGGTATCTGTTAGGGTGTTGTGGAGAAGTTCAATCCTTTAGACAAGACCTGTCTGGGCTGTTTGTTCGCTCTGTATTGGGACGTGCATTCGTGGATGGGTCGAATAGTTTAGGCTCTAACCCAATGTTGGTACTGGTTCCACAGGAGATGGGTCTGATAGCTGAGGACTCTACCTAGTAAGCCTGCGCTTTAATGTTTTAGAGCAAAATTATCTATTGGGTGATATACTACTATAAGGTCTAGGATAGGATGGAGCTCGACCTTTAAGGGCAAACACCAGATCACATAAAGTTGCTGTAACATTGATAAAAGGTCAGATCTCTTTATTTCCCTGTAGAGTCTGATGACTTGGATCCAGACCTGGTCAGGTTGGCGTCTCTGGGTTTTACCGGCTGCCTCTCAGTGGTTCAGTTCAACACCATCAGCCCTCTGAAAGCAGCTCTGCTCCACCCGGACTCCAGCCCCATCGTCATCACCGGACCTTTAGTCCAGTCCAACTGTGGCTCTGCAGCTTCAGCCAATCCCTACGCAGCCGAAAACACCCACCACCTGTCAGGTAAGAGATGGAGTGAACTTTGCCTGAATGTAATTGAAACGGCATAATTCAAATTCACCTTTTAATTGGATCCATAAAAAGCCTGAAGACCATGCATCAGGTCAGATCTGGAGGACATACACCACCCGTTGTCCAGTTTAACTTCAATTAAGCGTACACATGCTGGAGAAATATCAATTTCCAATTGCATTTTCTGGGTTTTACTCTGATTTTAGTTGGAGTAACATTTTTACTTAAGTGGCCAGTTAAAGTCTGATTAAGGCAATAATTCATTTTCACATGCATGTAAACGTATTGCGTGTTCCTCGTCTTTGGGAGTTTAATGATAGCGTGGTTGAGTCACTCCTGTGGAACACAGGGAGATTTCATTCCTCTGAGTTTGTTCTGATCCGGTTTTGGATGCTTTGGAGAGCTAATGCAATATTTGCTTTCTGATCTTGTTCCCACATATTTTCTCATTTGCTGCTTTTCCATTCCTCCCTAGAAATGTGCAAAACCTAAAGGTATCGTAACAGAAACGCCCTCTTAAATATCTCTAAAACCTTTTCATGCTCTCATGAAATGGTTCTCATGTAGGGGTCAGGTGACCATTTGATTTGAAGTCCATCTTCCTCAAAGTGAAGACTCACGTCACAATTTGTCAGAGTTATGGTTCATTCTCAAAACATCCTTTCAATGGAAACATAGAAAGCGCAATTGTACGTCGAAGTTTCAGAAATATCGGTTTTATTTTGCGAACAACCAATGGAAACGCAGCCAATGTTGTCCTCTTGTGCTCTGTAAATGCCCATTTACAATTTCTGCTTCTCTTTTGCTGCCTGCACCTTTTTCTGCTCCCTTCTCTCTACTTTCTGTGCTGTAGACCAGCCCGGTTCAGTGGGTTCAGGTCAACCTTTAGTCAATGCCATCCGGACCGACTCAGCCCTGATTGGAGGTACTAAACGTTTTCACCATCTCTCACCATTTAGGAAACTCACTCTCAAATCATATAGTCTTTCATCTAGAAAATACTAACACATTTGTGCCTTTTTTTTTCTTTTCTTTTTTTTTTTTTTTTAAAGAAAGTGCCAAAGGACAAGTTTAAAAGGTTTACTCAGGAGAACAAAGCCAAGGACAGATGTTGATCTCAGAGACAGTAAAGTGATGTGCCAGCCATGAGTTCATTTAAAAGCCATTTAAAACTGTGTTGCTCTGCCGGCACAGATTGATTCAAAGTGAAGACTGGAAAAAAAAAAAAAGGTTCAATCTATAATTGAGCAGATAGAAAGGAGGTGAGACCTGGAGAAAAGCCATTTAAAACTGGCCATTACACTGTCCAGTACACTGAGGGCGGTTTAACCAATTACACCTGTGCAGAAATTTGGGAAAACTTTTGCCTTTATCCTATAAAAGTGTGCTCCATTTATTTTTATATAATTTCATCCACAGTCCTAAGAGCTCAATTATCTGCAAAGTCAGTTTCAAAAATAACTTCAGAAAAGGTTTAATTAATAGGAACATTGTGTCTAATTGTGTCTGTAGTACTGTTACCATATTTGTTCTTGACAGTTGTTTCATTTGTAATTTCTGTTACAATTATGTTTTTCTTTTTATTTCGTTGCCTTGTTATCTTTGCTCGACTTTGTTTATAATTAAGTCCGTTATTACTTAATCAAGTTATTCATTTTTTCTCATTTAAGATAATTGTTGGTTTGGTTTTGTTTGAAGATGGTATTCGTCACTTGATATGAATTTGTTAATTTTATCTGTACTTTTTTCCAAGTGCATTTAATATGACCCCAGGAAGAATAGTCGCTGCTGAGGCAGTGACTAATGGGGATCAGAAATATATAAATAAATAAGGCAGGTATCATAAAACATTTAGACAATTACAGAGCCCCTAAGGGGACACGAGGGGGGGAGAATTATTTTGTGCTCAAAAGATACGCATCTCTTGCTCCAGCTGCCTCTACGAGGTGCACAAGATGAAAAATGTATTAGCACACGACTAGTTTCACCTGGGACGTCCTGTGATTCATATCAACCCCCCACGTCTAGTTTCATGTGGCCTGATCTCTGCTGTTTCCCATCTCACTCGTACATGTCAGCGGGCAATTTATAGTTCTGACAGCTTTAGTTACTTTGTAAATTATAATGGATAATACAATATATATTTTTGTTACTATTTATCCCGGGGAAGAAATTACCAAAGACCTGCCTGGTGTTTAAATCAGCTCCATCTTTGCCGATACACAAGTAAATGCTTGATTTCATCCATCTAGGCAGGTGAATGGGTCAGAGATGTCTTATTTATTACCACCCCCCCCCCCCCCCCCATGTCCCTTTAGGGCTCAGTAGACAATACACCATGACATACAAATAATAAAAAAAAAAAAAAAAAAAAAAAAAAAATCCATATAACGATTTAAAGTCCAGACAAAGTTCCTCACGAGAGCAGGTTTGACTTTTCAGCCACTTTTTTTTTTTTTTTTTTAAAGGTGGTGTAATTGTCACAGTGTGTTCCTCTGATGGACGCCACCATTTGGCCAAATTAAATCACGTAGGGTTGTACATCACAGTCTCCTCTAGTCTAGTTTCTTCATGAAGCCCTGTCATAGTTGAGGGGCTAATTCATTTGAGACCTTAAAGATGAGAGACATCCAAAAACAGTTGGTAGCTATCAAAGTCCAAGATTTTGTACTTGTTTTAGTGTAATTTTACAATAACGGTATATATTATTATTATATATTTAATAGATTTCAGATGGATTCAGGAATTTATTGTTTAATGTCCTTGAATGTACAACAGGGATAAGAGTTTGTACAGATACTGGAGTAGCGGTATGATGTCGTTTAATCATTCATATAGAATGACTTTTTTTTTCATCATTTTTTAAGTCTTGAAATCCGTCCATGTTGCAGGTGTCGTTGCCGTCGTCATCTTCGTGGTTTTGTCTGGCCTGGCGATCACAGCCAGATTCCTGTACCAGAGGAAGGACACGTACCGAAACCAGGAAGTGAAGGGAGTCAAGCAGGAGGACAGCCCAGACTTTCCTTTCAACAACCAGGCCGGCTCCCAGAATCTCACCGCTGAAAACCCAAAGGAGTATTTCATTTAACCGCGGACCTGGTGGTTTCTGGAGCCCAGCGGGGGCAGACGGGAGTGTCCTGACACACCTCAGGGCTTTGCAGTGCACTTAAGAGCCACTCGGACACTTCTTCTCTGGCAGAGGAGGCTCTGGAGCACGTGGAAGGCAAACATGAACGATTCAGTGTTTTCTTTCTGTTGCTTTACTGGAAATTGTAAATGGACACTGAAAACTGGCGACTGTGTCGGACTTTAAAAACGTGTTGATATACTTGTTCTGTACATATTTGAAAATGTAAATGTTGAATAATGTCTTTGTAACGATCTCTGGCTAATGTCACTTTGTCATGTTGAAAGTAATGGAGGTGTCAGTATTTTATTGTGTATAGGCAGGAAATAATGTGGAGCGACATCTTCTTGTGGTTGAGTTTCTACCCAGAGAGGGACGGAGAGCAAATCCAAATTGGCACGATGTTAGTTTATTTCCTGTGTGGGAGGTTTTACCCACATTTCACCCACTGAATGTCCAAGGATATCTCATCTTTTTTTGCTAGCATCCCCTCAGTTATTTTCCTTTCAGCTCCTCTTCTTGAAGTGCGTGGGATCTGTGGTCTAAAGATACACTATACACCAGTTATTTCCATTTCAAACCATTTGACAAAATTTTCGGAATCGTGAACTTGGTTGTGGGTCTAAATCAGCCGTAAAGCTGTAATCAGTATTGTTGATAATAAAAATGACCATGTGGGAACCATCACCTGAGTCTGCAGTGACTTTCAGCTCATCAAGCCAACGTGTCGACCACTTTACCGTTCACTTCTGTTCTGGTGGACATAGCGGAGCGTTTAGCAAACACTTCCCTGGGGATAGTGGTAGAGACCAAAAATATAAGTGAGCAGAGGTTTAACCATCATCAGCCTCAGTCCAGATTGAACAGCCATGGTTGAGGGACTGAAATGAATAAAGTTTAGAAAAGGAAAGTTGTTACAGTGAAAGCATAATTAAAAACTTAAGTTTTAGGTTTGTTGCAGCTTATTCTGCTTCATTTAGACCCGTTGTCCTCATAAGTGGACGCCTTTATCTGCCATCTAGTGGTAGCAAACACTAACCAGTGTTAAAAAAAAAAAAAAGTAGCATGATAGTGGGAATTTCAGCAAAATCTTCATATTATTCTTATTTTTATGGTTGAAACTTCTGGTTTGATATGACTCACAAATTTAACAAATTCTATCAGTAGTAACAAGCTACAGCGTCGCTAATTAGCAAGTACCCGTTTGAGGATGTTGGGATTAAATGTCCTATTCAAAGATGAAGCATAGTTTTTAATACGTCTTAGGTCCTTTGAGAAACAATGCACAATAAAAGCTTGGGTCTCAGGAGGTTAATGTTTATCTTAGGGATCAGCCACAACATTATGACCACTGCCAGGATAAGTGAACAACACTGACCATCTTGTGACAATTTAGTGCTCTGCTGGGAAACTTTTGGACCCGACATTCATTCATGTGGATGTTACTTAGACATGTAGCACCCACCTAAACCAGACCAAACACCCCCACCCCAAAGTAATGACACTCCTTGATGGTAGGAGCCTGACACAGACACACAAAAACACTTTATGAACAACTCAAATCAGGTATGTACAATAATTGAGTTTCTGGTACAATAACTTGTCATTTCCCCTCTGGCAACACTTCCAGACACCACAGGACGCCCTCAGAAGGTCCATGTCCATTCTCTGATGTGTAGTTCTCCCTTGTGCCTCCACAACAGTTGTGACACAAGTCTTGGTGTTATGCCCAATCGGTGTAACCTTTAAGCAGCAAAACATTCACGTAGCAACTCAGTGAGGGCCAAAATTATTTTAAAGTTTAGACTGACGTGCAGCCTTTGAGCAAGTAAAGTTTAATTAAAACCCCAACTGCATCTGAAGCTGTAGAAGTTGTACCTGTCATGTTGTGTAACATAGAAATACTGAAAGATGCCATTTTCCCCCATGAACTAGCTACGGCGCCTAAGAGAAAACATCTTCCCCTCAGTGATTCTAATTCAAACCTTTACATCCACTTTAAAAAGTTCTCTCCTCCCCCGCTGCACGCCGCCTGCTGAGAGCCTCCTCTCCCCGCTCTCTTAATGCGCCTTGAACAGCGAAGCTTTTAACGCTGACAGCAGCTCACACTTCATAAAACTGCGCCTGTCACCTCCTTCGCCGCACGCACAGGCAGTTAATGTGTTTTCAAAATCCGCTTCAATCCGACAGGTGGATTACGATTTCGGCTCGGAGAGCAGAGAGGCGATGAGAATGAGATGTGAGGGTAATCTGAGATACTGACAGGGTTATGATGAAAACACGTGGAAATCGCTCCGTGTGTGGATCCAGCTGATGTGAATGAGGAGGAGAGGATTGACAGACAGCGCCGTCCCTCAGCGAGACGGGGATTTCACCAAACAAGTCAACACTGACAGCAGGTTCTCCGTCAGAGTCCTTTAATGTGAACTTGATGGTAGAGTTAAATAGTTCTGAGGCACAAAGTGAAATTGGATAAGTAGCTTTGCCTGCACAGCAAAGGAGCAAAACTGGACCTTACATTTACCTTAAACTTCCCCTGATGAAAGATGTAGGAATGAAGCACACATTTAATTAAAAAAATGCATGAGCCATTTTTGCAGCTTGGGTCTTTTTTGCATGATCAGAATAAAAATGCCTCATGTAAACATGGCTGCATCTTGGTCATAGTTACTTGAAATAGTGTTGGCAATTAAAAAATAAAAACAAAAAGCTGTGGCTTTAGCTGGAAACTTCACACAGGCACTGAAGTGATTTTTAAACATCCAGCACATATAATAATCCTGATGGATAACGCGGCTCATTTCACATTTTCTCTTAAAAGTAATTTAAAGATTAAGATCAGATTCACCAAGTGTCTGTGAAAACAATGAACTGCACATAAAGGATGATTGAACGCTGGCACAGTTTCAGTGGTGTTATGCTGATTGTATTGAGGCAGAATGAGCTTTATTGGCCCAGTATGTATGAACACACACAAGGAATCTGACTCACATTGTTCAGTGGTGCAAGAAAAAGCACTTAAATAAGCATGAAAATAGAAAAACTGTACAACATAAATTAGACTTTCAGAATAAAATAGTAATAGAAGATATGTGCAATGTGTTTTAACAGTAGCACCTACATGTAATGAGTTATCGTGGGTTCTTCAGAGTCGGGGAAAGAGTTTTTGTGCCGGGAGGTTTTGGCGTACAGTAACACTGGCCTGAGGGATCTGAACAGATGGTGTCCGGGGTGTGGGGGGGTCAGTGGAGGTTTTACTGGTCCAGGTCCTGGATGGAGGGAAGGTCAGCGCCAGTAATCCTCTCTGTTGTCTCCAGTCTGTCTCTGTCCTGTCTGGTGTCTGATCCAAACCAGACTGTGACAGATGTGATCAGGACAGACAGATTATGGGTTTGTCACAGCTCAACCGCAGTATATTATACTTATACAAGTCAAACTTGAGATATGAATCAATATATAACTGAGATAGTTTTGGAGTCCATGGGATATACCCTGCACACATTTTTATTAAAGACTAATGTTTATGTTCATTATGATCATGTCTTAAATCCATAATTATGTAAACAATCACTTAAACAAAAGTCTAGGTATCATGACAGATATTTCTTTTTTGACAATGTACTGTAGTAAACACAGTTTGATTTTTACAGTAGAATGCAGTAAACTTTACAGTAAAACCTTGTCCACAGTAATTTGAATATTACTGTAAAAATCACAGTACACACAGGGTTAATGTAAAGTAAATTACAGTAACCAGAATAGTACTGTAAATAAGTAATCTACTGTATTTGATTCTCATAATTGACTTTTAATTTTATTTTTTATGAGTAGATGAGTCTGAAGACAGGAGAAGACTCCTCCTTTAGTGACTTTGACAAACTGACTTTGCTCCCATTCCCTAATTGACTTAAATAATTACATCAATTTTTTTTTTGTAGTTATCTTAAATATTTTAGAATATGGGTCATTCTCTTATTGACGGGTAATATTAACACATTGAAACAGCACTTAAATTGTATAGTGAGAATGTGAATTTACAGTGATCAGCTGTTACCTAGTTTTTAATTGGTGTTTTACAGTTGTAAAACTGTTTTATAGTAGATCTAGGGTAAAATTACAGTTACTATTTTACACTGTGTCAAATTTTATTATTGAACAACAACACATTGTATCTGTGCCTCTGAATTCACTTTCCACTAAATTACAAACCCATGGAAGGACGTGTGTTAAATCCAAATCACATGAACCTGCTCCAAGGTTTGTTCTTCTCCTTGTTATTTAGTCTGGAAGTCAAGGATTTATCGCATCTCAGTGTTCCTACCATATATTTATAAATTTCAATTTACTCAATTGTACATATAATATATAGTGGTATCTTTCCATAAAAATGCCATGTGGTGATTGGTTGTAGGCGGCCATGTTGATTTGTTATCAACTACGTAAAACTCAGATAGTTCCACAATTATTTATCCATATGTACCATCTTTATTTCATTTTGAGGAAGTCTGATGTTCCACAGATATTTCCTGTGGCAGTTTTTGATTAAATAAGTCTGACTGAAATCCTTTCCGAGTCCGTCCAGGTCTCCGTAGAGTGGGTGGGAGATGTGGTCAGAGACGACCTGTAGCTTAGACAACATCCTCTGTTGTGGCTCTGCAGTTCAAGTCTAGTTTCACTCCTCATCACCCGCCTAAGGGATGAGTTTGTTCGGTTTATTGGCTACTTTCAGCTTGTTGCCCCTGCACACCAAGCTGTTCAAACGCCCAAGAAACGGCAACTCCCGGGGTTATTATAGTTCTTGGTGGAGCTCCCCGTACCCTCTCCATTACAAACACCTCCGTCCTCCACTCTCGACTCAGCGGGCTTCCTCTCGCTCTCCCTTTTCATTTGCGGTTCACAGTACAGACGCCCCACCAGACTTGTTTCCTGCCCCATTTGCTGCTTTTTCGCTCCTCACATTTTTGCTGATAGAGATCAGGTTTGTTGTGCAGATGACATTTTAAACTCTTGCCTGTCAGGAGAAAATTACGAGTTTCTCCACTAACTGACACCTGACGTTTTCTCCAATTTGGCAACCCCTAGAGAAATATATAGACACACATACTGCTACAGTAATGGCCATTTTGGTGCAGGAGGAATCATTAGTGCCCTTCAGGACTTGCAGTCTGAATGTACATTACCATCTCAGAAATATCATCCAACATACCTCATTTTATTCACCCCGCCTGTAGGCAGGGGAGGAAAAAAAAGATACCTGAGTAATGAGTTAAACATGGTAGCAGGTAGAAATATATTAGCACTCACTGGATGAACATGAATAATGTATTTGCAAATGGATCCATTTAAATTGCTTGTTTTTTGTTCACGCAGGGAGCTGACAGCTACAGTTTAATTCCCCCCCATCGGAGACTGATGGAGTTTTATAGAAAACGTTCCTATATCTGCAGCACACACACACACACAGCCCATGTAAAGTATAATCTGAGTGAATGCCATTTAAGAGCAGGTGCCTCAAACTAAACAGTGTGACAGCGTTTGCCACTTTTCCCCGTGTCTGATTTCTAGCATCGATGTTTCGGTAAAAAGGTATTTGTTAATGTACAGATGTGCCGAGCGAATATTAGCAGCAGCAAGGAGCAGACTGAAAGGGTTGTGAGCGATGGCTGCACATTTCATTTCATCGTGCAGATTCAGTTCTCTCAACACGAGGCTTTTGGAAATATTTCCAACCTTGTAGGTTAAACATAAATAGAGGTTCCCAACCACTGTGCTGTGGATACAGTGATACTCCTGCTCCCCAGTAGTGACTGTTCCAAGGCAGACAATGTGATTTGTCAACTTCAGCAGCGTGTTATCATCACCACAGGCCCAGATAATAGTGCACTGTTGATATTAAAAGGTCATCTGTACGCATGGTAACCAGTCATTTATGCAGCATTTGAAAGTGAGTGTGTACTTGAATACTGCAGAGGGATTTAATTGCATAAGTAGATCATTTTTTTTAATGTCTGATTGCAGCCATAGTATCATCACTGGATGTCTGAGTGAGATTTAATTTATCAAATATAAGTAGATATTAATTTTGCATAGGGTTGTACCATTTAGATAATGTACTCGTGTCAAGACAACTTTAATCTTTAAAGCTCGTCAGCAACCTGCAGCTGGAAGACACTAAACTGTTTTAGTGTGACTTCAGATACCTCATGGCCAGAGCCGTGTCGAGATATTCTGGGATTGGAGAGCTTCTCCTTTTCAGTGCAAAAATCAGGGCTAATCAATTACTTAGTTTGCTTGTCCCTGCTTGTGGCCCCACGATAAAGTTGCCCAAAAACAAAGTAATTTTCCCACAAATTGTAGATTAGTCCCCACACATCTTCATCTCCAGAGCTGGTTTCTCTTGTAAGGCATCAAAATATGGCTTGAATTTGCTGTGAATGTGTTTTTGCAACATGACAAATTGGGTCTAAAAACAAGATAAAAACACTAAAAACAAGTGGAATTGTCTTGCTGCATGGACAGATAATTTCATTTGACAATATTTCTTAAATTAAGATTAAATCTATACATAAGCAAGTTAAACACTTGAAATAAGAAATGAACTCTTAAAAGACAAATTATCTTGTACTTGAAGTATTTTTGTCTGGGGAGGAACCAAATCCATTGCAGTGTAGTCCTCACTGTTTTTAGCTTCACTCAAAGACTAAAGGCCAGTTACTATAAACTAGCTTCAAGATATATTCAACTTTGTTACCCAACAGTTGATTTGCAGCCACATTTGTATTTTTTATTAGAAAAAGGGTTTTAAAAGTGTACATCATAGAAGATTTCCCTCTAAAATCTAATTTTTCCAGACCCTCCTTACTGAGCCAATAGGACAAACATACATGTTGGCTCAGAAAAACAAAGAAGAGAGCACACCAGTGTCAAAAGTAGCTCTAGTCAACACAGCCTCTCCTGCCTTTAAACACAACACAATCACAGCATCAAACATTTATGAGGAGCCAAACCGAACTGGCCTGAGAAACCACCATTTATACACACCTGACAAACCCAAACGAAGAATCCTATTGGATAATCTGCTGTGTCACCTGCTGCTCCAGCTGCCTTCTCTTTAGTAATCAGGGCCTCCTTTGTGACATGACCTCAATTATCACCAACTTTTATATAAGTTTATATGCAAAATTCAAGAGGTTTACATAATACACAATGTAAACTGTCAAAATAATAATTTAAATATAATGGTCAGTACGTAATTCATGTGGTGGTAAATGAATTAGATTTAACACATGATGGAAATGAGTTTGTTGCGCTGAAAAATACGACATTTTGAGAGTGGGAAAAAAATATTTTATAATCTTTTGCAATTTCTAATCTTGTAAATAAATGACTCCTTCCATTAAACTGCAGATACTCATCAGAAAGCATATAGTCTCTAAAAGATAACTTCTTTTTTAATGACGTGGGTCGATCTTATTTTAAAGGTTATCGTTTTATATTTAAGAAATTAAATTATTATTTAATTTCTCTTAAACCAATTATTTGTGTTTGGAAGTATAGAGTTTTTGTAATGAATTAAAACGGAACTTAATCTTGAGGTTTATACTAACAGGTTGAGGTTTATAGTAACAGGTTGTGTTTATAGTGTACAGAGAACAGTTTTGCTCTGAGTAGTGGTTTAGTTCCTTCCTCAAAAATGCATTGCAGTAGTTTTTTCTGAAAAGATCGTCACAATCACAATTTTAGCTCTCAGTTCTTCTTTGTGTTTATTTACTTGTGCTTTAAATATTACTACTACAGGTCTATAATGACCTGATGTGGAAACAGCGACAGCTGGCTAACCTGCTGATTGCTAATTGAGAATCACACCTGAGGGAGATGATGAGATGCATAAAGTCAGGTGAGTCAGTTGCAGTCAGTTAGTTGTGAGGAAAGGAGCTGAAATAGTGTTGTCAGATGTGTTTGTTTTAATCATTGCTATTATTTCCTGTGATGTATTTTCAAGAAATGACAGAAACAAAAAGCTTAAACTATATAAAAATTCTCTTGACATACCAAAAGTGACCTACATTTATTTTTGGATATTTTGTGTTGTGTCTAAATAGTTAAAATATACTATTAAAGAGATTTTAACATGTCTAAAAGAAAGAATTGCTGGTTTCCTTCTCATTCAGGCTGGCTCTGTATATATGTCAACAGTAAACCTCATTTCAATATAAGCATCACTTACTGGATATCAAAAGAACAGAAACCAACTTTCCTGACTGAATTTGTGCATTAAGTTTGCACAAACTGTTGGACTAGTTTCCTCTGGACCTTTGACCAATGTGACCGGTGATCACACACACTTGGTTTCATGTCTTGATTCAGTCGCTGGTCATTTACGTGGCATCCAACAAACGATGTGGCCTTGATAGTTGGAACACTGGGAAAATCCTGGTCTAACTGGGAGAAAGTGGATTAAATTCCACTTTGGTGAGAGCAGCTCTCATCTCTAACGCTCCATGACAACTCGGAGGAGTTTGTAGGAAAAAAGGGAAAGACTGGATTCTGTTGGTACAAATGAGTCTGAGCAGTGAACCTAATCAGTTTCCTACAGTTTGAAATGTATCAAGTTGACACAAATGGTTTAGGACTGGCCTTTGGGTGGTAATTTTATCCCAGTTTTGGGGCTTTAACAATGCCCATGAGCCAGGAGCAGCGACGACAACACAACATATGGATGATATTGAAGGGTGTGATTTTATTTATTTTTTGTGATCTTTCAAACATCCTCGTGATACAAATACTCTGTAGCAAAATATATCCTGGCCGATTTGTGTAGAGTGTAGGCATCCTGCTTCGATTTAAAAAGAAAAAATCCTTTACTCGATCAATTTTTACTTTGGCCCCACCTTCGTCCTGTACAGCTCTCTGAAGCCGTTCTACTCCTCCAAAACTTCCCGGGTGTGACGGTGAATAATATAGCTTTTTCATCAGGCGTTCGTCCTTTTTCTCCATCCTTTACCCTCGTACCTTAAAGAATGACAAGACCCCTTTACTGTTTTTGACTTTATAGTTTATTGACAACGGCAGAAAAATTATTTCAACATTATCCAGGTTTGGATAAGAACAGAATAAGGGGCAGAGTTGCAGTCTCACACGCCTCTCTGCCGCTTCACTAGCACTGTCTCACACCCATAACTCCACAAACTCCATAGATGTGCTGTCTGCTCCCAGATTTTTTTAAATGGAAAAATAGAGTTATTCATAGGAACCTTATACAAATCAACACAAATTCACTAGTACAACAGAGCAATAAGAATTAAATGTGGTCTTTTGAATGTCAGGTCTCTCTCATCTAAATCACTTTTAGTGACCGATTTGATAACTGATCAGATTGATCTGTTTAGTTTGACTGGAACGTGGCTGCAGGATGATGAGTATGTCGGTTTAAATGAGTCCACGCCACCCAGTCACAGTAACTATCACATTCCTCGAGGCACAGGCCAAGGAGGAGTGGCAGCAATCTTCCACTCTGATTCATGTATTAATCCTAGACCTAAGCAAAGCTTTAATTAGTTTGAAAGCCTTACTCTTAGTCTTGTTCATCCAGACTGGAAAACACAAAAACCCATTCTCTTTGTTGTGGGGTATCGCCCACCTGCTCCTTACTGGGAATTTTTAGCTGAATTCTGAGTTTCTATGTGATTTAGTGCTTAGAACAGATAAAGTCATTATAAGAGGTGACTTTAACATCCATGTTGATGTTGGCAGTGACAGTCTTAGCTATTTTGTCATTAGACTCAATTGGCTTTTCTCAGAATGTAAATGGCTCAACTCACTGTTTCAATCACACCTTAGATCTTGTACTAACTTATGGCATAGAAACTGAATGTCACACCGTGGTGAGGGTGTCTTGTCTTGGGTTTGTTTTGTCCTGTCATTTCCTGTTTTATTTTGAAAAGTAATTCTCCTCTCGTTTCAGGTCACTTGCCCTTCCTTTGTGTCTCTGTCTGATTGCCCTAAGTGTTTCCACCTGTCCCCTATTTCCCTCCATGTGTTTAAGTAGTCTGTGTTCCCCTTGTCTTGTGTCAGAGTGTTATCGTCCTCAACCTGCACCCGTGCCTTGTTTCAAGTCTTCAACCATAGAAGTTTTCAAGTAAGCCTGTTATTCCTCTCGAGAGAGTTTTTGTTAATGCTTTCCTTAATTTAGATCCTTAGTCCTGAGGTTTTCCTCCATTTGGAGTGTTGTGTTTTTTTTTATTTGTTTCTTTGATTTGAGTTTTCCTCCTTCTGGAGAGTTTTTCGTTCTCAGTTGTAGGATTAGCATCTAGGTTTTTTTGTAGCCATTTGTTTGTCCCTCTGTGAGGGATCTCTGGAGAACCCAATAAAAGCATTTTGTCATTTCTGAGTCCTGCTTTGAGTCTCGGCCTGACACTGAAGGTCTAACCATATATTCTCACAACCCTCTATTGTCCGTTCATTCTCTTGTAACATTTGAATTTACTATAAGTAATTACACAGAAATCGGAAAGACATTTCGTTATGGTAGACACGTATCTGATGATGCTATAACTAGATATAATTAATTCCTTCAGTATTTACCTCAGTGTCTTATGTCAGTGATGTGTTTGCTGTCATCCACTAACTCAAATAGATTTTGTTGACAGCATCGCTTAGTACAACTCTGAATCTAGTTGCTCCTCTTAAAAAGAAGGTGATAAATCTGAGGAGGGTAGCTCCATGGTCATAGTTGCGCAGTTCAAATCAGCAGCCACTCAAGGTGATCGAGGCGACTTGTACCAGCGAAAACATTGTCTACCCGTTACTCATCATACCCGACATGCCGGAGAAACGGGAGACTCCCGGCTAACAGAACTTCTAGAAACTTTATTTTATGAATTAAGTGATAAGTAAGCCACATCACTTGATATTTTAACATGATTTTGGTAGCTGAAGAAACGATTGAATCTGACCATCTGGATTCAGAATTAACAAGCCAGAATAACAAATTATACAAACTTAAAATAAACGGCTAAATAAAATAGTTTAGACTCCGGACTGAGACGTTCCATTAGAAGAAATGGCAGGAGGAGGACGAGGAGATCTGCTTCTGGACGTCGGGGGGGGGGGGGGGGGCGAGTGGGAAGGTTTTGAAGACGTTCTGGAAGATACTGACTTCTGTTTGGGAACTGGCTGCAGCTTCACATTGGTATAGTTTGTTTTAATGATGAATGACCAAGGGGAAAATTCGGTTTCGCAGTCAGCTCTACTATCTTTACAGTCAAGCGACTGAAGGATTAAGACATAACCTCACCCGCAAACTTTAACTCCACTGATCGAATTACAACATTTAGAGATTTTAAACGAGCCTGATTTACAGAATCTTGAAAGTACCGATATGGCCCTTCAGCATTTAAGAGAAGCTTCGTTCAGTCCTCCATTCCTGGAGCTTTTACCTCCTCCCAACCCTGTGTCGTTTGTTCATCTGAAGATCCGTCACCCGGTCCATCCTCGTACTTCCCACCTGCGACACCAGTTGCTCAGAGGTACGGGTCAAAATGCTGAATCTCTCAGGAGGGTCTCCAGAGACAGGTTTAAGCCATTGCTTGGTCACATAAAGAATGTGTGCAAGACAATTTACCATCCTGGGCAGAATATTGCAGTCGATGAGAGGATGGTGGCAACAAAAGCGAGGCTGGGAATGCGCCAGTATATGAAAAACAAACCAACAAAGTTTGGCATAAAGCTTTTTGTGTTATCTGATTCAAGTAATGGCTACACTATTGATTTTACAGTCTATACAGGCAGATCCAACTTCACCACCGGACAAGGACTTTCTTTTGATTCAGTAATGACATTGATAGACACCAAATTTTTAGGAACTGGATATCACCTCTGTGATAATTTCTATACAAGCCCGAAGCTTTTCAGGGAGCTTCTGTCTTTGAAGGTGCTTGCATGTGGAACTTACAGAGATAGGAGAGATACAAAAGTGAATGCCATTACGTGGCAAAAGTCGAGCAGAGGGACCATTAGATGGATCAGAGATGGACCCCTCCTATTCACTAAATGGATGGACACACGGGAAGTCTCAGTCTGCTCCACCATTCACACGGCCTACACAGGTGGAACAGTTCAGAGGCGTGCCAAAGGGCGAGGTGGTCAGTGGCAGACACAAATATTCCCCAGACCAGACCCAGTGACGGATTACAATAAACACATGGGTGGTGTGGACCTTTCTGACCAGCTCCTTCAATATTATTCTGTCCACCACAAAACAACATGGTGGTACAAAATTTTATTTCAGCATTTCCTGGACATTGCGGCTACAAATGCCTACATCATTCACAAAGAGCTCTGTCAGACAAAGCAGCAACAGCCACTGACTCACCTAAAGTTCATTGAGTCTCTTGCCACTGAACTTTGTGGCTGTTCTTCAAACACTGCAGACACACCATCAAGACCACCCACTCGATCCCCACCATCCACTCCATCCGGGCTAGCCACTCCTTCTACATCTGCCCCTTTTCCAACACCAGTCCTTCCAGTCACTGTGGGTCAGTCCTGTCTTCCTATACCAATAAACAAGAATCCTGAGGAAAGCTCTAAGGCCACACAGGGAAGGCTCCATTGCACCAAATGTAAAAAAAAGATGGCATGGATGTGCAGAAATTGTGGTGTGCCACTCTGTCTCATTGTGGATAGGAACTGCTTTGCAGATTGGCATGATGCCTCTGCAAAATAAAATGTAAATTGTGTTATACAAACTAAATGGTCGCATAGCTTGTTATAATGTAAATAGTACAGCAGAACAACAAAACAATTTGAAATATGCTTTAGTTCGCATTTTTCCATTGCTTTGAAAATAAATATTTAGGAAATGTCAATGTTTTTTGTTTATTGAATGGTTCATTGCATTTTGATCATGTTATATTGCTCAGGAGACATTGTAGAATTAGATCAGCCTGTAGCCATGTTTGCCCAGAATCCATAGAGGTGCAGGACTGCATATTGAAGTGAAAAATGAGACCACAGTAAAAATGAGACAGAAGAAAAACAGCCTCGAATTACAAACATCAAAAGAAGTCTCAAAATTTTTACATTCTCTGAATGTTGTGCAACCACCAATATTTTTCCTATGTTCCTGAGGCTTGAGGGTACCTGAAAGTGTTGTAAACACTAATTTTTCAATTTTTTTAAACAAAAACAAATGAGAAATTAAATGTCCGTTTTCCTTTCTCTAACAATTACTAGGTTTTAGATTATGTTATACTGCTCAGGAGACATTGTTGAGTTACATCAGCCTGTAGCCCTGTGTGTTCTGAATCTATAGAGGTGTAGGACTTCATATTAGTTAAAAATGAGACCACAGTAAGTATAAATGTGACAGAAGCAAAATCGGACTGAAATTACAAACATCTAAAGAGGTCTCAGAATTTTTACATTCTCTGAATGTTGTGCAGCCACCAATTTGTTCCTGAGGCTTGAGGGTACCTGTAACAGTGTGAAATATACTAACACATCAACTCTTGAATTTTTTTACAAGAAAAAAACTGAGAAATTCAATTTCCGTTTTTTCTAATGATTTCAAGCTTGTAAATTTTGTTATATTGCATGGAGACAAATGAGTTACATCAGCCTATAGCCCTATGTGTCCTGAGTCTATAGAAGTGTAGGACTTCACTGTGCACAGAAAAATGAGATCAGTGAGTCAAAATTTGGCAGATACCAAAAACGGCTTGGGATCCAGAGGGTTAATAACACTAAAATAAGACAAATGCTGAATTCCAACTCTCCTAAACTGGTAAAACTCTAATAACGCAAAGTTTTACCTTAATGTGATGGAGACTCTCCAAGCACAGTAGAAAGGGCTGTATCCTATGCCAGACAGGAGGATGTTGTACAACTAGAATTAAGGGGGGAAAGATCAAACAGCGCCTCTGTCATAGTCACACACGATGGTGGTCTACCTCTAAACCAAATTAAAGAGGCTGTCGACCAACTAGTGCAAACAAACATGACCATTATGCCGGAAGATGCAATGGAGTTACTTGTGCAGGTGGCATGTAGTCAAGACAGGGTGTTAAAAGAAAGCTGCAACCATCTTTGACAATATCTACAGGAAAAAAGCCCATTGCCTGAACATAGTGTGGTAAATCTTGTTTTTATCTTTTTCCTGTGTGTGGGGTTTGCAAAGTGTGTACAAAGTTTAAAGGTCAAGAGGTTATTTACCAGATGTTGGCGCGTAAAACTAACTAGAGGTAAGGAGACAAGTTTTCTTTGTGAATGGGGTTTCTTGGGGATGAGAACCATATATAAGGTGACTGCAGACTTTTGTTCGTCACGTGAGTAAGCGTACTGCGTCACTTCCCGATTCTGCACCGCTGCTGTGTGTGCTTATACTGTTTCAGCTCCGTTAAACATTTTCTGTATAAGTGGTGAAACTCGTGTTTAGAGTTTACCCAACCACCTGTCCTCTGTAGCACCTTGTTAATCTCACGTTTCTTCTCAGTTTAATCAACTTTGGTGTATTTAGCGGTTAACTTTGGCTACCTTCTCTCTCCTGCTCGTCGTGCCACATGTTTAGCTACTCCTCTGCCTCCTTAAGTGGTAATGGTACCTGTAATAAATGTAGTTTATTTGTAGCTTTGGAAGCGAGGCTCTGAATTGGAAGCATTGCTCCGCACCATGCAAAACCCTATAGCTAGCCAGTGCCCTGTAGCCGGTGCGAGCCGACCGAGCGCAGCTCCCGTTGGCATAGCTCCTGCTAGCTGTCCCCCTGCAGCTCCCGAGCAGCCGGGAAACCAGGGTGGCTGGGTGACGGTACGAAGGAAGCATAGTCTTACCCGGCCCACGGAGCACCACCAACCGCTTCACATTTCAAACAGATTTTCCCCACTCGGCGACACACCCGCTGAGAAGCCAACTCTGGTAATTGGCGACTCATTTTTGCAGAACGTGAAGTTAGAAAAACCAGCAACCATAGTTAGATGCATTCCAGGGGCCAGAGCGGGCGACACCAAATCTTATCTGAAACTGCTGGCTAAGGCTAAGTATGGTACGATTGTTATTCACGTCGGCAGTAATGACCAACTGTTACACCAATCGGAGGTCACTAAACTTAATGTTGAATCTGTGTAAGTTTGCTAAAACTATGTCGGACTCCGTAGTTTTCTCTGGTCCCCTGCCCAATCTGACAAGTGACGATATTTATGGTCGCATGACGTCATTCCAACGCTGGTTATCTAGGTGGTGTCCAGCCAACGACGTGGCCTATGTTGATAATTGGAACTCTTTCTGGGGAAAGCCTGGGCTGATTAGGCGAGATGGAGTTCATCCCACCTTGGCAGGTGCTTCTCTTATCTCTGGGTTGTCATGGTTTTGGGGTGTTAATAAAATCGGCCAAATTCCTAGAGTTCAGCCCAGGAGGCAGAGCTGCAGTCTTACACGCCTCTCTGCCGCTCCACCTATCTGATGAGGCTGTAACTAGATATAAGGAATTAAAACCTTCAGTATTTACCTCAGTGCCTGATGTCAGCAACCACAATCTAACTCCATCACAAATGGATTATTTTGTTGACGGCACAACAGCATCACTTAGCGCAACTCCAAATCTCGTTGCTCCTCTGAAAAAGAAGGTGGTAAATCAAAGGAGGGAAGCTCCATGGTATAATTCAGTTGCATAGTTCAAAGCAGACAGTTGAAAGCTGGAAAGAATCTGGCATTCCACTAGTTCTGAAGAAGCCCACATAGCCTGGAAAGATAGTTTAACTTATAAAAAAAACCTTCCGTAAGATTAGGACAGCATATTATTCTTCATTAATAGAAGAAAACAAGAACAACCCCAGATTTCTTTTCAGCACTGTTGAGCCATCTATTCCCTCAGACCTCAGCAGTAATGACTTCATGTGCTTCTTCACTGATAAAATTGTTGGCATTAGAGATAAAATTCTTAGCACCCTTCCAGCTGTCAAAGACGTAAGTACAGTGGCATTAGAAACCTCTGTAGGACCTAGTCAATATTTGGCTTCTTTCTCTCCAATTGATCTTCCTGAGCTCACTTCAGTTATTACAGCATTTAAACCATCAACTTGTATTCTAGATCCCATCCCGACTACATTGCTCAAGGATGTTTTTCCATTAATTAATACTTCCATATTAAATCAGATAAACTCATCTTTATTAACAGGATATGTGCCCCAGTCTTTTAAAACTGCTGTAATTAAACCATTACTTAAAAAACCCACTCTTGACCCAGATGTTTTAACCAACAGTAAACAGGCCAATCAGTGTCAATCAGTTAAACAGGAATGGTTTGTTTGAAGAGTTTCAGTCAGGTTTTAGAGCTCATCATAGTACAGAAACAGCTCTGGTTAAAGTTACCAATGATCTCCTCATGGCTTCAGACAATGTATTTGCCAATTGTCTGGAAGCTCTCTCAGATTTGGCAAGAGTTTTGACACTGTTCTTTCTTGTAATAAACCTTTTCTAAATACGAGAAGAGTCAGCGGTGATCACTTCTTTCTTCAGCACATCAATATACAACAACAGTCATCAATCCCAACAACCAACTCTGCTTTGCCATTAACCTCACACTGCTTGTATACTGTGAATTAACCACACCACAGACCACTGAGCAAGCAAGAGTGCTACAGAATCAGGTGGGGTTAGCGCACGACACGCCTGTGACATTTAATGATATTTGAACGGGTTTTATATGGTACGATCGTCTTCTTCAGTGAGGAGCGTGCCCTCTCTAAATTCCAAACATGTGAAGTATCGCATCCTAAAACCCTCTCTTCCTCCATTACTCTGGTATCACCAACCTGAAAACATTTCTAGGTGCGTGGAACGTCTGCCATTACTGTCACACAGGTTTGACTAACTTATGGCAGCACCAGTGCCCGGGCCATTGTTATGTACTGCACAAAAACAGACCAACCTGATTAAATGTCCCAATTGTAATGCGATGTGTCGAACACATTTCATTTAGAACATAAAACACCTCGTCACTATCCTGTCACTGGTAAAGCCGCCAACAACTACGAAACAATTGAAGTGCCTGAAATACCTGTAGAGTGGTGTATTACTCGGCCATCAGCGGCAGCACCCAGGACAAATGTCGAGCTATAACATGTCTGGTCTGTAAAGGACCCGGGCGAGGATCATCTTTGTTACATGACTCCCTACATTTGTAGATGAAACAGGCACACATATCCCATTTTACATTAGTACACAGTCGATGCTAATAAGTGGGGTTCCTGGGGCATTAGTTGCACAGCTAGCTTCTTTAAACACTTCAGAAAACAGGAAAACAGATGCTACATCTTCATAGCTCACAACGCTGAGGGTGTCGACAGTTACCTACTTCTCAATCATTTAATTCAGCAAGGTATGACACCCCGTATAATCAAGCAGGGCAGCAAGGTGTTGCAGATGGTGAATGAGTTCTTCCGTCAAACATACATTGACTCGCGCTCCTTCTTAACCATGTGTTTAGCAGAGGTGCCTGTAGCCATGGGCCTCGATGCTGTGACTGCTCCACACGACCAGGAATTAAGCAAAGGTTTCCTCCTCCACCTCTGCAGTTCAGAGGCTCACTTAAATTACTCGATTTCAGAAAAGAGGCAATGTTTATTGCAATCTCGACACTGAGATCCTAGCAGCATCATGCTTAAAGTTTTGCGAGGAATTCATCCGAGAGACACGCATCGACCCTTTTACATGCATTACAAGTGAAAGTCTTTAAAACAAATTTCCTCCTTCCAAACATGGTGGCTCTGCCATCCGCCGATAACTACAACCGGCAATTCAAAAACTATGCCGGGATTCAGTGGCTGAGTGGGTCTCAGAGCGAAAACATCGCTATTCGACACGCTCTAAACGGAGAGAAAAAACTGGGGAAATACTTTGTGGACGGCTATGCAGAGATTGACGGTGTTAAAAAAAAGCATGGAGTTTCTCAGCTGTCCAAAGTGTTACTCAACCAGCAAAATTAATCGAGACAGATTCCACTCAGCCTGGCAAGCGAAAGCTGCTAAACCTGCGATTGAAGCTACACGTCACGGTACAGTTCATATGGGAGTATGAGTGGATCCAAATGACAAAATATCACGAGTGAAACAGTTGATTCAGTATTGCGCACCGCAGCCCCTAAAAACTTGTGGCGCGGCAAGTGAGACTGAGCAGGTTCGTTACGTCGATGTTACATCCTTGTATCCGTACGTTATCTATAACTTTGACTACCCCCTCAGTCATGCAGATCTTTAAAACACTGATGCATAATTTCAGGATGATTAAAGCTGTCAGGTATCCTAGGCAAGGTAAACTGGTGTTGTGTGCTGAAATCAACAATCAAGCCAGTTCGTGCGTGAAGACAGAGCTTTATCTGGTACCTGAACGACGCCTGAATTCACAAAAGCCCTAGACAGTGGATATCACGTAGCCGGGATAACAAGTCTGGCATTTCAATCAAAAGAGCAACTCTATTTTTAGGGGCTTCATCAACACCTTTCTGAAGAGGAAACCGGAGGCTTCAGGTTTCCCCCCTGAAGCCTAGGATGAGGCTAGCAAAGATAAATGCATCAGAGACTACGCAGCCAACCAAGGTATTGACTAAGACCGCACTAAAATCACACCTAATCCTGCAAAAAGACAGAGCCAAACTGTGTCTCAGCTTCTGGGGAAAATTTGCACAGAACCAACATAGGTCAGACCAGCCTCATCAGAAAACCTGAAGAATTTTAAGTTTGTGTTTTCAGAGCAATACAATACAACAGTACGGGGAAAGGTACCTCTTCCCTCCCGGGAAAAGCAACAACATCTTCATTGCAGAGCTTACCACATCCTACGCTCGTCTGACTCTGTACAGAATCCCAGGAGGATCCTGTACTATGACACAGACAGCTTAATTTACATCGTCAGAGAGGGAGAGGCGCCTCTTCCCACAGGTATAACACCGGTAATCATGAAGTGCTTTGAGAGGATGTCTTAAGTCACATCAAGGACGTTATGCCTGCTACTCTGGACAGACATCAGTTCGCCTACAGGGAGAACCGATCGACAGAGGACGCAGTCTCATTAGCACTGCACACGGCCCTGACTCACCTGGAGCATCCTAACACCTACGTCAGGATGTTATTTGTGGATTTCAGCTCAGCTTTCAACACTGATCCCAGACAAGCTGACGCTGAAACTCCACAACCTTGGACTGTCTGCCTCTCTGTGCTCATGGATTAGAGACTTTCTCACCCACAGGCCACAAGTGGTGAGAATTGGGGACCGTACATCATCTACACTGGTCCTGAGCACAGGGACACCGCAGGGATGTGTGCTCAGCCCAGTCCTCTTCACCCTCTTCACACATGACTGCACTGCCGTTCACCCCACAAACATGGTTGTGAAGTTTGCAGATGACACCACCGTAGTGGGTCTCATATCGGACAACGACGAGACTCACTACAGAGAGGAGATCCAGCACCTGACAGGATGGTGTTCAGACAACAACCTTGTCCTGAACACCAGCAAGACCAAGGAGGTCATCGTGGACTTCAGGAGATCCAGGAGGAAGGAACACACCCCTCTCCTCATTCATGGGGAGGAGGTGGAGCGGGTGGACAACATCAAGTTCCTTGGCATCCACATCACATCTGACCTCACTTGGTCCACGCATACATCTCACCTGGTGAAGAAGGCCCAACAAAGGCTCTTCTTCCTCAGGAAGCTGAAAAGGACTGGACTCTCCTCTCAGCTTCTGACAAACTTCTACAGAGCCACAATAGAGAGCATCCTCTGTCTGAGTGCAACAGTGGGATATGGGAGCTGCACTGTACAGGACAGGAAGGACTTGGCCCGGGTGGTGAAAACCGCACAGGGGATTGTTGGGAGTCCTCTCCCACACCTGGACTCAATATATGACAGCTGGGTCCAAAGGAGGGCTGGCCGTATAGCTGCAGACCCCACCCACCCAGGCCACGAACTGTTTGTGCCTCTTCCCTCCAGGAAGAGGTTCAGGAATATAAAGACCAACACAAACAGACTGAGACACAGCTTCTTCCCCAGAGCTGTGAAATCCATCACCTCATCTCCTCACATACCCCCCCATCCAGAGACTGAGCATTAAACCCCTGCAGATGCCAGATAGACTCTGATACTGCACCGCACCTTGTCTAAACATGCTGCTATACAAGCAATATTCATACTGGTCACTTTAAATATCCTTGATTGCACTACTACCTCTCATCTTATTTTAAATTCTATTTTATTTTAACTTGTTATTCTATATTTATATTTCCTATTCTATATTTATATTATTTATATATCTCAGATCTGTACATTTATACCAAGAGCTGCTGAACAGAATTTTGTTGTGCCTTGCATAATGACAATAAAGATTCTTGATTCTTGAGGTAAACTACCTGGGGCAGCTGACGGACGAGCTGGGCGGGGACAACATTCAAGAGTTTGCAGCAGCAGGGCCTAAAAGTTATACATATCAGACCAGAGGGGGTTAAGTGTCACTGAACGTGAAGGGTATCACACTGTCAGAGTGGTGAGGAAATTAACTTCAACAGCATAAAAAAGTTGGTAGAGGGCTGAATTCAAAATCCTCATAGCGACGGCATCATTACAGTGCCTCAGGAGAACCTCGTGGGAGAATAATAAAAAAAAAAAAATGGCTTTTTGGCAATTCCAAAAGAGCTTCATGATGTGTACGACAAAAGGCATCTTTTAGCAGACAGGCAAACCGAACCCTTTGGTTATTGATCTGAAAATGTCACTCTCTAGGAGAATGACTGTGACCCCAGATTGCAGCTTCCTTTTTCGTGTCTGGTTGTTGGTTCCAGAAGATGTGGGGAAAACTGATGTACCCGTTAATATTGTGTGGATCTATACTTCTTTTCAACCTTTGTATATGGAGCTGCAGAAGAAATAAAGATTAAAGGATTAGATTCTTTTGAGGTTGACTCTTTTCCAGCCGACCGAACACACTTGGTTATTTTAGGCATCGTCTTTCAAGCTTCTAATCATCTGGAGGTGACCGAAAATAGATGTGTCATAATGCTTACTCAAAATGTGTTTCATCAAGGTAAATTCAGTCGAACCATCTGTCTAAACACAAATTTAGTGCTATTCAAAAATCCCAGAGAAACTGCAGATGAATATACTAGCTCAACAGATGTTTCCCCTCCAGGAAAAAAATACGTTTTAGAAATTCTCAAAGATGCAACTAGTCAACCGCACTCCTATTTATTACTGGATTTAACTCAGTTGTTCAGACTGAGAGCAGGGTTACTACCCTATGAGTGGCCCGTTGTGTACATTCAGAATCATGACGAACTTTCGTCTGAAAAGAGACATACCCTTGTGGGTAGCTCAATGCTGATGTTTTCAATACGTCTTTTCGCGACGGGTACATAGTAGGAGTGTGAAATGACATCTCCAAATTTACCCTCAATTTGAACCGTTAAGAGTGAGACGCAAGCGTCGCCCACCGCCTGATGCTGAACCACGTCCCTATAACAGAACATGATAAAAACACTTGTTATGACTGTAGTGGTCATAATTTGCATTTGGTTTTGTTCCTTCTGTTGTATTGTCCTTGTGTTTTCCCAGGATGGGCGCGTGCAGCAGGAGGCCGCTGATTGGAGGAAGTCCGGAGACCGTGATTTCAAAAGTGGAGCCGACAACAGACACAGTCTCTCTCGCTGGTTCGCCTTGGCAGCATTGCATCCCCCGCATCGCAACCTTTGCCGACGGCAATCCCATCTGAACTTCTTGTGATTCGGTTATGTTGCGGATGAGATGTTATCTCTCATGTAAATATTGTAAATAGTAATTATAGTTCGCAGTCCCATAAAAGTAGGGGTGAGTAGCCTTTTATTTTTGTCCATCTTTTCTCTTGTTTTGTTGTTAGGGAGTGAGGGTAGAAAACCTGTTTGTTGACTCCTTTTTTCTTTTGGTTAGGCAAGTCAGTTTTCAAATCCAGCTCGTTTTGTTTTTCGGTAATGCTCACCCCGAAGACTGTATGTTCGTTGGGTAAATAAATCCCTTCGTCTTGGACTGCATCTCTCCGTGTTCTGTGTTCCTTTTCATAATAGGGAGAGTTGGTGTTTATGTTATGTTTAGGTATCTCTAGGCCGGGGCAAAACACACTTTTATTTCAGCGGGGCGAGAAGACTTCGAGTAGCCCGCTCGTGAACCACTCCCCGGATTTTAATCGGAACATGGGCCATGGGAGTCTTGTAATAGAATTCTAGTGTAGTATATCATCAAAGGGGGTTTGCAAAGTGTATACAAAGTTTGAAGGTCAAGAGTTTACTTACCAGATGTTGGCTCGTGAAACTAACTAGACGTAAGGAGATAAGTTCTTCGTTTGTGAATGGGGGTTCTTGGGGATGAGAACCATATATAAAGGTGACTGTGGGAGCTGAACGAGAGTGGATTTGCCAATTGGCTGGAAGCTCTCAGATTTGGCAAGAGTTTTGACACTGTTCTTTCTTGTAATAAACCTTTTCTAAATATGAGAAGAGTCAGCGGTGATCACTTTCTTCAGCACATCAATATACAACAACAGTCATCAATCCTAACAACCAACTCTGCTTTGCCATTAACCTCGCACTGCTTTTAAACCGTGAATTAACCACACCACAGGCCACTGAGCATGCAAGAGTGCTACAGAATCAGGCGGGGTTAGCGCATGACACTTCTGTGAAATTTAATGATATTATATTTGAACAGGTTTTACATTGTAAAATCGTCTTTTTCAGAGCGGACGGTGAACGTGCCCTCTCTAAATTACAAACATGTGAAGGATTGCATTCTAAAACCCTCTCTCTTCCTTCATCCGAACCTTTACTATAGGATCACCAACCTGAAAACATTTCTCAGTGCGTGGAACGTCTGCCATTACTGTCACACAGGTTTTACTAATGATGGCAGCATAAGCACAAAAACAGAGACCAAACTGATTAAATGTCCCGATTGTAATACGACGTGCCCACCACAAATGTCGAGCTACAACATGTCTGGTCTGTAAAGGACCCGGGCGAGGATCATCTTTTTTACATGACTCCCTACATTTGTAGATGAAACAGGCACACACATCCCATTTTACATTAGTACACAGTCGATGCTAATAAGTGGGGTTCCTGGGGCATTAGTTGCACAGCTAGCTTCTTTAAACACTTCAGAAAACAGGAAAACAGATGCTACATCTTCATAGCTCACAACGCTGAGGGTGTCGACAGTTACCTACTTCTCAATCATTTCATTCAGCAAGGTATGACACCCCATATAATCATGCAGGGCAGCAAGGTGTTGCAGATGGTGGATGAGGCCTTCCGTCAAACATAAATCGACTCGCTCTCCTTCTTAACCATGTGCTTAGCAGATATGCCCGCAGCCATGGCCCTCGATGCTGTGACTGCTCCACGCCACCAGCAATTAAGCAAAGGTTTCTTCCCCCACCTTTTCAGTTCAGAGGCTCACTTAAATCATGTAGGCCCTTACCCGCCCCCAGACACCTACAGTGTCGACAGAATGCCGTCAGACACGCTGAAAAAGTTCAGAGCCTGGTGCGCCACCAAACTGGCTGTACATTCGATTTCATAAGAGGCAATGCTTTATTGCAATCTCGACACTGAAATCCCAGCAGCATCATGCTTAGTTTTGCGAGGAATTCATCCGAGAGACATGCATCGACCCTTTTACATGCATTACAACCGCTTCCGCTTGCATGAAAGTCTTTAAAACAAATTTCCTCCTTCCAAACACGGTAGCTCTGCCATCTGCCAATAACTACAACCGGCAATTCAAAAACTATTCCAACTCGAGGATTCAGCGGTTGAGTGGGTCTCAGAGCGAAAATGTCGCTATTTGACATGCTCTAAATGGAGAGAAAACTGGGGAAATACTTTGTGGACGGCTAGAGATTGACAGCGTTTAAAAAAAAAAAAAAAAATTTTAAAAAGCATGGGAGTTTCTCGGCTGTCCAAAGTGTTACTCAACCAGCGAAATTAATCGTGACAGACTCCCTTTGAGCAGCTCCACTCAGCCTGGCAAGCAAAGCTGCTAAACCTGCGATCGAAGCTACACGTCTCGGTAAAGTTTATATGGGAGCATGAGTGTATCCAAATGACAAAATCTCATGGAGTGAAACGGTGCATTCAGTATCGTGCACCGCAGCCCCTAAAAGCCCATGACGCGCCATTTTGAGAGAACTTGTCCCGTCCATCTAAGGTACACCGCAAGTGAGACTGAACAGATTTGTTACGTCGATGTTACATCCTTGTATCCGTACGTTAATGCACATTTTAACTACCCCTCAGCCATCCCGAAAAATTATCCATCAGGGTTTAAAGATCTGCGTGAGTACTTCAGCCAGATTAAAGATGTCGTGTATCCTCCTTGGAAGCCGTTTCTACCTGTTTAAAACTGAGCAAGGTAAACTGGTGTTTAGTCTCTGCTGCATGTGTGCTGAAATCATCAAGCCGGTTCATGTGTGCATAGTGATGAATATGTGAGCTTTATCTGGTACCTGGACGATGCCTGAATTCACAAAAGCCCTAGACAGTGGATATCACATAGCCCAGATAACAGAAGTTTGGCATTTCAATCAGAAGAGCGACTATTTTTAGGGGCTTCATCAACACCTTTCTGAAGAGGAAACCGGAGGCTTCAGGTTTCCCCCCGAAGCCTAGGATGAGGCTAGCAAAGATAAATGCATCAGAGACTACGCAGCCAACCAAGGTATTGACTAAGACCGCACTAAAATCACACCTAATCCTGCAAAAAGACAGAGCCAAACTGTGTCTCAGCTTCTGGGGAAAATTTGCACAGAACCAACATAGGTCAGACCAGCCTCATCAGAAAACCTGAAGAATTTTAAGTTTGTGTTTTCAGAGCAATACAATACAACAGTACGGGGAAAGGTACCTCTTCCCTCCCGGGAAAAGCAACAACATCTTCATTGCAGAGTTTACCACATCCTACGCTCGTCTGACTCTGTACAGAATCCCAGGAGGATCCTGTACTATGACACAGACAGCTTAATTTATATCGTCAGAGAGGGAGAGGCGCCTCTTCCCACAGGTAAACTACCTGGGGCAGCTGACAGACGAGCTGGGCGGGGACTACATTCAAGAGTTTGCAGCAGCAGGGCCTAAAAGTTATACATATCAGACCAGAGGGGGTTAAGTGTCACTGCGCGTGAAGGGTATCACACTGAACCGTCAGAGTGGTGAGGAAATCAACTTCAACAGTATTAAACAGTTGGTAGAGGGCTGATTCAAAATCCTCATAGTGACGGTGTCATTATAGTGCCTCAGCAGAACCTCGTGGGAGATTAAAGCTTCACCCTGAAAAATTCCTCATTCCAAAAGAGGTTCAGGGTGGTGTATGACAAAAGGCGTCTTTTAGCAGACGGGCAAACTGAACCCTTTGGTTACTAATCTGAAAATATCACTCTCTAGGAGAATGAGTTTGATCCCAGATTGCAGCTTCCTTTTTCGTGTCTGGTTGTTGGTTCCAGAAGATGTGGGAAAACCAAAAAAATGTTTTGGAAAACTGAATGTACTTTATAAAACTCTGCGATGTGTTAAACTCACGATAGCTGGAAGTTATCTCAGCAGAGGTAGCATGGTGGCCCTCTGACTCAGAGTGATGTTAGCATGTGTTCAAGTTTAAGACTTACACTACAGGATAAGGGGTTAACACCGTCTGTGTTCCGTTATGATGCAATCTAGATAGTCTCAGATTAGAAAAGGAGTGAACGCGAGCACTGACTGTTATGAATCCAGCACATTTCACAATGACAGATTCAATTATAATAGGATTTACAGAAATAATTTAACAACTCAATACAAAAGATTATAATTCAGTTATCAAAGGCACAAGTTGGTTTCTAACTATGACAGGCAACACACATGCACTAGCGATGACTATAGCAAGAGCGGTCACAATAGCAACAGCAATTACAATGATGTGTGTGGGTGGATCAAGCAAAAGGTGACATGCTTAATATTTATGGTACATTCCTCCATTTGGAGCATGTGTACAGGTCTGGCCGTCTTGATTTTTGGTGGCCCAAAAGGGAAAGGTATGCGCAAAAGCCTGACACAAATATCATGAACCGGCTCATTAATATCATCTCCTTTTACCCAGAGGAGTTGTTGCCATCAAAACATTTGCAAAGGGCTCTGTAATCTGTGATTAAAATGGGAAGGTCAATGGAAAATTATGTAGACCATCAGCAACCAAATGGGATATCTATTCTTCTTCCAAGAGCTTTGCATCAATGCCCAGACCTTCCTGTGCGAGTGCCACCCGCAAATGGACACAGTGGGGAGGATGATGAATCACTCAGAACTTAAATGTGAAGCCCTGTCACTGCAAAATGACACCATCCTGTTCCTGGCCACCAAGGACATTGCAGTGGACAAAGAGATGTCATTTGCAGGAAGTCTCTCAGGGGAATGATTCTGGATTCTTGATCCAGCCCAGTGGATACAGCACTCTACAGGTGACACTTATATAATGTGTTGTCTATTACTTCTGTGGTGGTTCTACGGTACAGTATGTCATACGACTACTGTGTCTCCATCATTTGATTTCTGCATTCAAATAATAGTTATGAGTTGGCTGTGTCATCTAAGATTTCTGCTCCACTTCAGCTATAAATCACCAAATGGTTCAGGAGAACTGGAGGATTGTGGAAACAGGTGGCCAAAGAAAAATAAATTACAGAGGAGCAGAAAGCTGCATACAATACAGCATGAGGACACTTGAGGGCCATTGCCACCCACAAGCTGCGCGATAGCTTAAGATGGCATGCGATTGTCTGAATCACACAATATTGAGCCATTATTTCTCTTAACTGCTGCCAATGTCAGCCCATCGGTTTGTGAGTTGTCAACCTTGAAACCTTTTCTGAGGAATCAGCTGGAGAGGACTGAAGAGAGACCGAGTGTCTTCTACGACAAGTGGAGGGCTCTACAGTATGGCCTCAGGGACAAACACCACTTGTGAAAGTGTAAATACTTGGTCAGTGATTAGATTAGGTATACGTGCCATGTAGAGCTCACACGTGTGAAATTAAATTTTTTTTTTAATGTTCTGTTGAACATAAGATGAGCATTACTGTTTAAGGTGGTAATGTACATCAATAAAGAGGGCTGGACTGCCAATCATTCCTGCCCAGAGGACGTACTGTCCAAGAGACCAGGCCATCATCAGGATGGTTACCAGCCAGAAGTGGACAGGTCTGGCCATCAAGGATTTTGGTGACCTACAAGGTAAAGGTATGTGCAAAGGTCTTGTGAGCACAAAGCCCAACACAAATACAATCACATTAGTATCTCTCCCTTTGCCCACAGGAGTTGTTGTCACCAAAACATTTGCAGGGGGGCTCTGTAATCTGTGATTACCATGAGAAGGTAATCAAAAGGAGAACATCAACAACCAAATGGGATATCTTTTCTTCTTCCAAGAGCTTTGCATCAATGCCCAGACCTTCCTGAGAGAGTGCTATCCACAAATTGACACAGTGGGGAGGATGATAAATCACTTCAACTTTAATGCGAAGCCCCACCGCTGCAAAATGAAGCTTCCAGATGGAAAAAAGGACACCATCCTGTTCCTGGCCACCAAAGACATTGCAGTGGATGAAGACATCTTTTGATCATGACTAGTGCTGCTTCTATTGTACAGTATGTCAATCGTCGGCACTTTTTTTTTTTTTTTTTAATGTAAAACACATGTATAATTCAAGTCCAGTCATTCTTCTGCAGTCTGCTTTAGCAGATAACGTTGGGGTTAGTGTGTTAACTTCTTCAAAACAGTGATATGTATCATGTATGGCACAGTGGGTTGAGGTGGAATGTGAATTTATGAATAATATTTCCTCAATGATTACTGGAGACTAAAAGAAAACAAAAGGCACCTCTCGTTTACCTCTCCCCCTCCAATGGTGCATGTTTGGCTGACGGTCTCTGCAAGTTACCAAACTACTTTACTTTATCACGCAGGACAACACATCACATTAACAGACCTATCTTTTACAGTTGTTTTTAAGTAGGAGTTTGCTACCTGACGTCTTCTCTCTGGTAAGAAAATAGTGCTGTTGTCAACCACTGTCCAGTTTAGATTGAAGCCGTTTTGTTAAGCTTTTGGTAGGAATGTGTTGACGTTAAAGCCAAGGTGCAAGACTAATACTGCCTGTAAGCTAATCATACTTGGCTGAGAAGGACCACAGGTAAAAGTAGCTGTGATGTCCATTAAGATGGTGACTGAGTCAAGAAAAAATGAAAAATGGCAGATTTGCCTCTCAGGGTGAGGTTGCATAGATTGGAGTCTGCAAGGTCTGTTCAGTCCAAAAGGAGAGAATGAGGTTCTCTCTTAGGCAGGGTTGCCTATTGTTGAGATTATTTTCTTTCATTTACATTTAGAAGTGTGGATATTTACAATACTAACATTTTCAGCACATAGAAGTGCTCAGAACTAGATGTGTGAACACTGGAGTAATCAATAACCGCATGCGATTCATACTAGAGGTTTGGACCATGACGTAATCGATAGTGTATTCAAACTACTAAAATACATATGATCAACAGGAGGATAGTCTCATGACAGTGGTAAGATTAGTCAAATGTATAGAACATCTGTCTGAGTGCCTCAAACAAGTAGCTGACCTTGCCATAACGAAAAGGGATTCACCCAGGAGCATGTGAGACAGAACAATAGAGGGGTTGTTAGAAAGCAGGTTGATCGCAGGAGGGAGGAAATAGGTGCTGGGGAGGGTTAGGTAGGAAGGATTTTCTCTTTCTTCTAGGGCGCTGTTTCCGGGGATCCGAGGACCTGAGTGGCTAGAGGTCGAGACCGGCCTGAACACCAACAATGGGAGAGTTAAGTCTAAACCACAACCAATACATTTTTGAATAAATGGCTTCAATTGACAGCAAGAAGTCGTATGGTGGTTTTTCCATGAGAATTAACGAACACGCTGACACGCTTTTACTTCATATCTTAAAGTCTCAGTTGGGAGGAGCTTAGACAAACACAGCTTCATCTGGAGGATGGGGGAGGAAAAAAAAAAAAAAAAAAAAAAAAAAGCCAACACAAGAAGTGGAGACCAGATGGAACAGCACATCTTTGATGCTGCAGCATTTTGTTGAGCTAAGGGAGTCAGTAGGAGCATCATTAGCTGGGCTACAACATGACATCCCCTTCTTAACAGTCGATGAGTTAAACATGGTGTGTGGGTGACTCTTTGTGCCGTAGACCTGTCGGCAGACGAAAATGTCTCCAAAGTTAACCCCTCATGGAAATACTGGAGCAATACCTTCAGGCAACATTAACAAAGCTGGCACATGCAGTTGCATGGGAAAGTGAGAGACTAGATCAGACAACTCCAGAGGAAGCTGTACACTTTGCAGTCAATGATCATGTCCCTTGCTGCACTCCTGGGCCCCCAATTTGAAGCAATAGGATTTTTCTGCCAAGCAAAAGCCACCGAAGCAATAAAGCGTCTGACCTCCGAGTGTGACACCATAATACAATCAATACAAAGCACACAGGAAATCCCACAGGTGTCCACCTCTCACGAGTTCACTGAAAGTGATTTTACATTTTGAGGTTATTCCTTTTACAACACCAACTAACATGATCTGTGGTTTCCTCCTCGGTGGCAAACTGTGGCATCATTTCGACCCCAGCATCATGGAGGCATGGAAGACTCAAAACGTAACGGCAGATACCACTGTGGTGGTCCAGTGCTGTATTTCAGAGCCAATTATAAGCAGGCTGGAAAACCCTCTGGAATACTAGAAGCAGCAAAAAATACTGCACACGCCAACATCTTCTGAACCATGTGAAAGGATGTTTCCAAAGACTAGAGAGGTTGTGTCACTTCGATCCAAAGACCATTGTCCTAGTTTCTCAAACCCTTTTGCTGTCCTCTGCCTGCTTAAGCCCATGCCATTTTCTACAAGTAATGGTATCATGACAAGTTCTGTAATGTTCTATCGTTTTGGGAAAAATTTATGCACAGACTACATTCAAAAAAAGTATACGCGAGAATTTATGTAGAGAAATGTGGTTATACTTTTTTTTAATAATTTAATCATTCTCCTGAATCACAGACTCAAACTCAATGCATCACATTAGGTGGTTAAGATACGGCTGCTTGTGATTTTACTCTTGGTCAGTACATGGTCTCATATAAACATGAAGTTTTGAGAGATGAACCCTTTCTTGAATCAGTTGGCTCAAGTGTTTCAATGCCTCATAAGGATTCATTTCTCTGTTACAAACTCCTAAATGACCACAAAAGACTTCTATCTCTCTACAAAAAAAAAAGTGCATCACTGTCTAAAAATATTGCTAGGCAACACAGTCGCGCCTGCTCCTATTCTTCAATTGCTAAACAGCCTTAAATACAACACAGCATCAAACATTTATGGGAAGCCAAACCAGACTAGCTGGCAAACCACTATTTATACACACCTGACAAACCCAAACGAAGAATCCTATTGGATAATTTGAAGGCCTCTGCAATCAGGCTGGAATCTGTGTCACCTGCTGCTCCAGCTGCCTTCTCTTTAGTAATCAGAGCCTCCTTTGTGATATAATCTCAAATAATACCAACTAGTTTATATTACAAAATACCCAATATAATCAGTCTTCTGCATAAAAAATTAAATATGTATTAATGTTTAATACTGTTCCAGCTAGAACAAGGTTTTCAGCATGCAACAAACTTGTTGCAAAAATAATAAGACAGTTTGAATAAAGAGAAAAAGACACTTCTGTAATGTTTTGCACTTCAAAACTTTGCAAATAAATAAATGGCAGCTTTCATTAAACTGCACACAATTATTAAAATATTAGAAAGCCTGCAGTTTCTAAAAAAAATAAAAATAAATACTTTTAATGCTGTCACCGTGTGGGTCTTTATTTTAGATATTAGTATTTAATATTTAATTTCTTTTAAACCAGGATAAGCAGTAGAAGATGACATGAGATTTCTTTCAGACTAATCCTTTGTGGAATCTATGTGTTTGGAAAGTACAGACTTCCAATGATGGATTAAAACAAAACCGAATCTTGAGGTTTATAGTAACTTGGGGTGCTCGTAGTGCACGGAGAAAAAGTGTGCGCTGAGCAGGGTTTCGGATCCACAAAAATGATTTGGGTTCCTTACTTAAAAATATGTTGTAGTAGTTTTTCCTCTGAAGATCACCATAGATCGTATGTTTAGATCTCAGACTCTTCTAAATTTGTTTGTTTGTTTTGTATGAAGTTCCCATTTTCTTTGTCTTTATTTTCCTTTAACCTCTGATTTATCTTGATTTTAATCTCACATTGACCTGAGCTTCCATTCCAAACCCTTTTCAAATATGAGAAAAAAAAAAAAATCTACTGCTTTAGTATTTCTTTTTAATAATATTAATAGTAATATTGTTTTTTTTTTTTTTTTGTCAGACAACGCTGTTTAAAAATCCCTTCATAGTATGTGTTCCTACATTTTTTTTAATCATTATTTTCCTGTGCTTTTGATATTACTACAATTTATATATATATATGTATATATATAGATATATGTAGATATGTATATTTAAAAGCACTTCTGTGACTTGACATGGAACAGCAACAGGTGGTTAACCTGCTGATTGCTAATTGCAATTGCACACCTGAGGAAGTTGATGAGGTGTATAAAGTCAGGTGAGCCAGTTGCAGTGTGTTTGTTGAGAGGAAAGGAGCTGAAATAGTCATGTCAGATGTGTTTGTTTTATGGAAGGCTGGTGACTGTCATTTATTGTGATGTGTTTTCAAGAAAGATGGAGGAAAATTAATTATATTTATTTTTAGATATTTTGTGTTCTGTCTAAATAATGAATTTATACTGGTAAAAAGACTTTAACGTGTCTTAGAGAAAGAATTGTTTGATTCTAATGTTCCTTCTCTGATGCGTCTCATAGGCTTTTACACCAGTTTAGGTTAGTTTCTGTCTCTTTGCACTCACATACTCATTTCCTACTTTTCAAAATGACAAGGAAGGAGGTGAATAAAACCAGTTAACAAAGTTGTTAAGCCCCTTAGCATAACCTAGCTCACTATAAGTGGTTTGCTATGGCTACTCCTCTTCTCTCCTGTTCAGTGTGTCACATGTTTAGCTACTCCTCTGCCTCCTTTAATGTAGTTTGTACATACTACTAGTGACTCTACACCATGGAAAAAAATTGGTGAGGAATGGCCTACCATAGCTCCTATTAGCATAGCTCCAGTTAGCTACCCAGCTGCTTTGGACCTAAAACCAGGGCAGCAGTTAAAGGTGTTTCCTATATGTCCAGTCTTGGTGAGCAAGCCTAATGACGTTCTTCAGACAAAACGTTTAGAAGCGCCATCAGGTACCAGCTGGATTGTTCATTTGGTGAACACCATGGATGGTAAATCAGATCCAATGTTATTTGCCAATCGGCTGTGCACTGACATAATGTTACGAATAGGCCCAAATCCTCCCTTTGCAAGTGTGATGTGTGGGACTGGATGTACATGCTAAATTGTGCTGGTATGAATGAGTGATACAGCGCATCTGTGTTGTGTCCAATAGACATGTGTTAGTGAGAGCTCATCATCTCTGTTAACCAGCCCTTCTCATATGAGCAGACTGTCAATTGTTGCACTTTCTGTTGATATGCATACAGCAGGGATATGGTCAACAAAAGAATGTGAGAAGTTAGCCCCTTGACATGTCTGTGAAGGTTCTCAGTCATCCAGGTCAGGGTAATCCAAGAAGGGTGTTATTCCTTGACGTTGTGTGCCTTGGCTACTTACATCGTTAGAGCTCCAGTGGGAGCGTCCAGTCTGAAGGTGTGAATGTTGCTGAAACTTCTTGGGGACAGTCAAAACTGAATTGTAAATGGATGGTAATTTAAATCTGAGTCCACCTCCTCTGTTTAGAGAAGGTTTTTCCACTTGGACATAGATGGCTTTACTCTTCTTTGAAACCATCTGTCCCATCTGCCCAGGACTTTGACGTTGGTGTCCTTTGTCCTTCAGGTGGAGGTGGACCGCTGAGTCGTTCCCTGAAGAGCTAGCTCTCCTGTGTTAAGCCATGCGTTTGTGGATGGGTTGTTTAGTTTCCCCAATGTGCAAGTCTGTACATTCCTCACTGCACTGAACAGCATACACTACATTACTCTGTTTTTATCTGGGTATTTTGTCTTTGGGGTGGACCAGTTTTGCCTTGGTGTACTGTCAGGTCTGACATAACCTGGGATGCGGTGTTGTCAAGAAATTCTCAGTTTCTCCGATACACCAGCCACGTAGGGGATGATGATATTTCTCCTGCTGTGCTCCTCTTCCCTGTCCTGTCTGGGATGTCTTTTTGAGCCTTTGACAAAGGCCCAGTTGGGATATCCACATGTTTGGAGGGTTTGTTCGATGTGTTGTCCCTCCTTGTCCTTGCCCTCCTGTCTAGTGGGTACAGTCTGTGCTCAAATGCGTAAATCAAATAAGTGTTGGTCTGTGTGCGTGGTTTTTCTATATACTTCAGTGTTGAGGCTTCGGTCTTCTTCAACATGCACTAAACGGTCCAAAAAGGCCAGACAGTCCCCGCTGATGTCCTCCCTGGTGAACTTAATGTTGTCCACTGCATTGATGTGCTGTGTGAAGGAATCCACTTCCTCTGTCTTGATTTTAACCCAGGTGTCGTCCACATACCTGTACCAGTGGGTGGGGGTGGAACCTGCAAAGGTGTCCAGGGCTCTGGCCTCCACCCCCTCCATGTAGAGATTGGCCATGATCGGTGACACTGGTGAACCCATCGCACAGCCATGTTTTTGCCTGTAGAAACCTCCATTGAACTGAAAATGGGTGGTGCTCAGGCACAGGTCGAGCAACACACAGACTTGGTCTGAGGTGAGGTTTGTTCTTGAGGCCAAGGTGTCATCCTTTTGCAGTCTCCTCTACTACATTCGTGGCTTCTCTGGTGGGAATGCAGGTGAACAGTGAGGTCACATCATAGGACACGATGGTTTCTTCTGGGCCCAGTGTGACATCATTGACTTTGTTCACACAATCACTGGAGTTTTCGATGTGGTGTGGGGTGTTGCCTACCAACGGCGATAGGATGGATGCCAAGTGCTTGCCGATGTTGTATGTGACCGAGTTTATACTGCTGACAATGGGTCTGAGGGGGCTCCTTCCTTGTGTATTTTGGGGAGTCCATAAATACATGGTGTGGCTTTCCCCGGGTACAGATGGTAGTAAAGGAGTCTGTCAATGTTCTTCTCCTTTTCCAGCTGTTGTAAGCAGTTTATTATTCTGGTTTTGTATGTGTTGGTTGGGTTACGTCTTAGCGTCTCATGTGTCCTTGTCACTGAGGAGGTTGCTCATTTTTGTGTGGTAGTCTGCTGTGTGATTCACTTCCTATATAGCGCCACCTGATGTACTATATGGTCTGTGTACAAACTCTTCACCATATTTCCAAGACCTACCACTTCTGCCAATTTACTCCTCACTAGTATAGGCTTTCTTCAGAATAATTTCCTGTGACATTTCTCCATACCTCATAGGCTCTTGATACGTAGACTCTGATTTTCTTCCTGTCCCAGTGGCTCAATAAGAATGTTGTCGGGTGTATATTTTTTGGAAATGTATTCCAACACCATTTATTTTTTTTTTTTGAAATAAATACAGGTCCCCCCGCCCCCACCCGGGAACCAGCCTGAGGGTCCCCGCACCCTCCAGTCCCTGTCCCCTGCCTCCCACCGGGGCTCGTGTTTTGTTTTTTGTTTTTTGTTTTTTTGTAGTTGCTGTTGCATGAAATCTGGGCCAGTACTGTTCTCATTGGACCAAACTTCTCCTGCAACCAAGCATACACAGATCATCCAGCTCTCTTTGATGGACCAAATGCATCTCTTATGTTCCTCAATGCATCTATGACACTTGTCATGTCGGAATTATCAGGAATCAGAGTATAACGGGTATCCCCAGTTAAATTTAAGGCCACACAAAGACCTCCTTGTTTAGCCAAAATATAATTAAGAGTCATATCATGTTTTAACAACGTCAATAGATGAGTTTTCTGTGTATTTGTCAAATATTCAAAACCTGTCATGGTCTCAAATGCAAAAGACTGTAGAGTATACGTAATCAATATGATCTGCCAAAAACATCACACCATACAATGGAAATAATCCTAGACCCCACTTTTCTGCTAAGCTTTTCCTCCAGTGAAAAGCTTTCATTGTTTGAAACTGCCAATTCCCTTTTCTCCCTACTCCCAAGAGTAACATCGGGTCGAACCTCATCAGGTGTATGTCCCTTCTGCAAAGTAAAAACCTCATTTAAGCCTTGCCAAATGACATCATCCTGTCCACTCATATGGTAAAAATATATATGCTTTGTCATCACAGACCCACCAAAGATCTTTGATTGTGAAGAATCAGACTTTGCCAGGAAATGTGACTATAGGAAACTTCAAAGTCCTGCTCTGTCTATGATCTGGAGCATGAAAAGTCACTGTATATAAATCAACAGCTCTATGGTCATGCCTTCCAAAATGCATCATATATTAGTCACAATCAGATATCCCCATAAACATCCCAGGACCATTATACGTATTTGAACAAAAACAGTTCGTAGACCTTACTGGTGTCACTTCCATCATATCAGGTTTTGCCGTTGTCACTTTCTCATGAGGACCAAATAAATTCATATAAGGTAAATCTAGGTTTAAAGAGGTTTACTGACAAATTCATATCTGTTTTTGATTGCTGATATAACAACCAAGATAATGCGGAGAACTGACATTTAGAAATCAATGGTTCCTCTAAAATCGAAGGCCAGGTGCTGGAACTCTAACCACACATGGACCCTCTATTTTCCTCATTGATCTGACAGAATGAGTCAACTGCTGGAACCACAAATTTCTACTTGCCCACAAGTCTGGAATTTGTAATGCCTTAGAATCAAAACCAAATGCCTTCCCGTGTGCTTCCCTCTTCTGTATTGCTCGATGAGGTTCAAACAAATCTTTTGCCGTCTCATAAAAACTCAAAAATGCATCACCCTCATCTACCTGTTTAGACCTCAAGATTGTCACATCTTGTTCCTGTGTTATTTCTACAGATTTTGTAGTTGTTAAAGACCCAATCACTGTCTCGGCATCAGCTGCTACCTCATTTACAGAGCTCTTAGAAGTGACAGAAACTGTATTAGTCACTTGAGTCGGCGTATTAACACTCTTAGTAGTTTCTGAGACTAGAGTATCGTGCTCTTTGTACACTAATTATCCTCATAGTGGTCCCTGTAATAAATACCTTCGGATCTTCTTCAGCCACCGTCAAAACTTCAAGAGTCTGCAAGCCCTTTAATGTAAGCATTACCTTACGAGTTACATTACCCCCTATCCAATCCTTCTGAGGTAAAACAAACAAACTGTGGCTCTAAATAAGTAATTTCTATTTGTAAAGCACTTTTCGTGGTTGTTGTAGGAGGCCTTTGGGGTGAAAATGGAGTGTTTTCAAAAATTTTATGTTTTAGTAAGTTTTTACGGAAATGTTGCAATATTGCAACGTTGGGCCTAAAGGGGAGCAGAATCTCCTGTATTTCCACTCATTGTCTGAACAGTACAGAACTAAGGATTCATTTGCAGGGTTTTGCTTTTCCCAAACCAGCATATAGCATGAATAATAGTATGTTGTTATGAAGTGTGTTTTATTCAAACAAGCACTTTGACAGTTATTTACATTATACGTTGCAGTGATAGTCCCAGAAGCAGTTCTTGTCCTCTGAAAAGCAGAGGCAGACGTCACATTTGCTGCATTGGGTACAGCGTCCTCTTGTTGTCTTGTGTGGAAAGTGTCCAGTGAGGTGTCTGCGCACATCCAGAGGGGGGTGTGCACATGGTTTTTTTTTTTTTTTTTTTTTTTTTGAGGAGGGACCGCTTGGACTCCCATCACCCAAGGATGGTCTCTTTCCAGCATCCAAAGGGCTCCCTGCTGCGCCTGGGCTCCTGTTGCCTGCAGATGGTTGTCCTCTCTTTGGAGTTTTGGGTGCTGTGCCCACCTGATTAGGAAAAACAAAAGAATATATCAGTTCATATACATCTCAAATACGTATGAAGATACCAGTCAAATATGTGACAAACAAGGTAAATAGCAGAAATAGATAATTACCAGAATGAGAGAGGATGCAAGCTGTGCCTGGAACATCCTCATGTTCAGTGTCTCCTTCTTTGGCATCTTGAGAGCTTGGCAGTGCCGCTTGTAGAGGAGCCAGGCGTTGACCACAGCGAGGGTGATGGTGTGCGAGAAGATGTACATGTACCATCGCCGGGATTTCAGGGCGTACTTGTATTTCACTGTAAATGAGTCCAACAAATCCACACCACCCATGTATTTGTTGTAGACACCCACAATGTAAGGCCTTCCGACGTCAATGTAGGTTCTGGTGATTTTGTACCAGCGTTGAATCTCCTGCACAGGTTCTGGCCCAATGAAGGATGACACAAGTGTGACCTCCCTGTTGTCGTACCATTTGACAGCACAGATGTTGTGTGTCCCCTCCACTCTGTGGTCAAAGCTTCCTCTGCCCTTCTTCTTCAAGCTCTTCTCATCTTCAAGATTGCAGTTGGGTAGGCGGACCTCTGGCTGTTCCCACATAATGGATGCCTTGCTCAAGGAGCTTCGCTACCAGTGGAACAGAGGTGAAGTAGTTGTCTGCGTAGATCTTGTAGTTTTGGCCCTTTAGAAGTGTGGAGGCAAGCTTCATCACAACATCACCTGACAGTCCAAGTTCAGACTTGACTCGTACTCCATTGATGCACCCTTGGTAAACATCAAAGTCAAGCATCATGCCAGAAATTCCAGCTCTCACCCATACTTTAAACCCCCATGGGTGTGGCTTGCCACGCATATACTGCTTGATGCTGCTGAACTTCCCCTTGAGAGGTATCATCATCTCATCCACAGAATTGTGTTCTTCTGGTACCCCCTGCAGGCAGTTCTCTCTGAGCGAATCAAGCCCTGATCTGAGTTTCCAGAGTTTGTCCCTCTTTTAAGTCTCCGACTGTCGTGGAAATTTCTCTGTTATTGGTGAAGAATGAAATAGAGACGTCTGCCGGCCGACAAGGTTTTATTTTCTTTGCAAAGAAAAGGTCAACACGCGAGCGGTCACTGATTAAGAAAGACCCCCGAATACGGGGAGACCTAAACATTTATACCTGAGGACCGCCCCCAGGGTACGTTTCACACCCTTTGTCTGCTGCAGGTATCGGCCCCCTACCCAGAGTGTTTTCACACCCCTTTGTCTGCCGCAGTTATCGACGCCGATCCCCTTGGGTGTGTTTTACACCTGGGGTGTCCTGCAGGGTCTTGTATTTAGATGCAAGTTAAGTCTAAACATCACACAAAACCATTTGGTTCCTTATGTTAGAAAGGAGAGAGGTTGGGTGTCTCAGATGGTTAAAACAAATGAATGGAAATTGCTTACAATCCCCCCCCCCTTTTGATTATTGATTCATCACTAAATAGTAAAAAAAAAAAAAATAAAATACATAGTCGCAACTTAATTATCCAACACATTAATTCACATGGATTTTAAAATGTATCATCATGGCAGTTGTTTTAGAAGAGGAAGGAACAAAAGAATTTGAAAGGGGAAAAAAATGTAAAACTAAAAAGAACAAAAAGCAAACAAATAGCAAAAACAAGGCATTCTTAACATTATTTACATTAACCGTAAATTTGATTAACTGTCATCATCAGAGTCATAATCTGAGCTGGGAAAACGATGGGGATCAAAACTGTGAAATGAAGCTGGGTTTTGATTGTTATTAACATTTACATGAACATACGTAGGGGACTGGGTTATCCTTTTGGTGAGTACATCAGAGACATTTTAACACACACGGAATCAAGGTGCTGAGCAAAAAGAAAATGACTACGATTGGGATAATCATTCTTAAGAACCATGATGACCATCCTTGGCTCCAAGACTTTAGCCAAGAGAACCATGAGTCATCTGCTACTGGTGGGGGTTGAATGGCATCTTGCATGTGTTTGATGATGTCCGTGATGTTCTCGTATTCGTCAGGAACATAAAAACAACAAGATACATTAAGTATTTTGCAAATACCTCCTTTTTCAGCTAAAATATCGAGAACAAGTCTGTGTTGGATAACTGCTGTTCTAATTGCAGACATTTCAGTATTCATTAAGGTAAGAGCCATTTCAGTTTTCTTTGCTAATGAAAGAACAGACCAGGCTAGTCCATTAATTTTGTTCAGGGCAGCAGCTGTCCTACCTCCTAGAAACAGGGACCAGCCAATGTTGCCGCTTGGAGAGGTCCAGGGGTTAGCTAGCACATAACCATCATATTTGGAGGGAACACCAATTATGTCTCTGAACTCGAAAATGCGTGGTGGATTGAATATTGTTGTCATGAGCCTTCTTATGGAAGATTTTCGTATCAGTTGTAACAATTGATGGGTGACAACAACCGGACCACTGAAATTGAGGTGGCAAATTATGATAGGCCTTATTACCACAAGACCACATGATTCCTGGCTGGGATGAAAGTTGTTTAAATGGGCAGGCAAATCTTGTCAGAGTATTATTAGGCCATCTGTGAGAACAATTGGTTGCTGTTGTAACATTCACAAATATTCTAGTTTGACAACTTGATTGGCCTAGGTAAGGACCTGATGATGATATTGAACAAACACAAGTCTCTGCATGCTGTAGAGGAACTTCAAATGCCATGTTACTAAAGGTTGAATGGAAATCAATACAGGTAATATTGGGATGTGGAACAACTGAGGCATGGTTCCTGATTTGTTGGCCGGCAATTAGTAACATCATCATTCCCAAAGTTCCCACAGTGCATTTTCCATGATCTTCTCTGCCCCAGGATTCTTTCATATGACCCTGTAACACAATATTTGCCGTCAGGGGTTTTGCTTGCCATTTAGCTGCAAAGGCATGACAAACCCAACAGTCACCAGGAATCTTCAACTCTTGTGTAAAAGAGCTAGGGCACATGCACTGTTGTCGTTGCATTGTCTGAGTGCTTGTTGCACTGTGTCATCTTTGTGATCAGCGATGTGCAACTCGTCGAGGTGATAGTCTATCTCAGGGGTTTTGCTGTTTTTCTAGCTAAAGTAACATGCTCAGAGGCAGTTGATTGTTGCAATTTCCATTGATATTCGTACTGTAGGTCTGGGGTGTGGTGAACAAATGAGTGTGAAAAATTTGGCTCTAGATAGAATAGTCTGACCTTTTACACCTTCTGGGGTTGAGATCAGACAAAGGCCTAATTTGCACATTAAGTCTCTGCCCATCAGGTTAATGGGACAGACTTTTCAGAGCAAAAATCCATGTTTGAAGCTTGTATCTGGCTCATCCACACATTTGAGTGGGACAGTAATGTTTTCTCTAATTGTTTGACCTGATCAACAAACAGAGTACACATAATCTCCACTTATGTTGGGTTTTGGAGTGAGTTCTAGAGCTTTTATCACAGAATGTGTGGCTCCTGAGTCAACTAAGAATACAACATTTTGTTCTGCAATAGTCAATGTATGTTGTGGGAACTTCTTGAAATTATCAGATGTGTACTGAACATATGTTTGAAAATTCAGACAAGAGAGACACAATTGCTCTATGGATTGTGTGTTAATCTGCTCAGTATGTGTGTGAGTGTGGTGCAGTACCTTCTTTTGATCTCACATGTTGGTTATCAGCAGGAGTCCATCCCTCTCCGACAACCCTCATCCATTTTCAGTCCGACTTGTCCACTCTGGTTGATGGGTTATTTGTGGGACAATCGCGTTTCCAATGTCCACGTTGGCCACAGAGGAAGCAAGCATCATGAGGAGGTTTTCTTTCGAACCTGTGTCGCCCACGTCCTCCTCTTCCTCTGTATTCATGATCTGGTCATCCATGTTCTCGGACTGTGTTGTACATAGTAATTGCTGCCAGGTGAAGCTCTTTCTGTGTTGTTTTTTTCTTTTTCTTTGAGAGTATTCGGTCATGGGCATGTATGGCGTGTCTGCGAATTTCGGACATGCGTACGTCAGTCCAACCAATGCAAGAACTTTTAACGGCTGAGGCAATGTCTGGTTTTAGTCCGCTTAAGAAACAGTTACAGAGATGAATTTCCCACATCTCTGGAATGTTGTTTAATCCATCAGGTAGTTGAAAGCCACTGTAGGTGTTGAATACCTCTGTCAGGCGAGTGAGGTATTCGTCAGGGTCTTCATTATCCTTTTGTTTGCAGGCATTAACTTTCTCCATGTTAACTTTTATAGGAAAAGCTTGAGTGAATGCATCACAGAGACGACAGACAACATCTCTATAATGGACATTAGACTCATGTTCCCAGGTGATGTGTTTACAATGGATGTCAGCTTCTGGGAATTTTCCAGCTATTTTTTGCCAGTCTGTGGGTTTAATTTTGGTGATCAAGAGTCTTTTTAGTTCATTCATGGTGGGTTTGAATTCTTGGCAAAATGTGGAGAATTGCTCAGCAAACATTTTACCTGACGTTGCCGGGTTGGGTAGATGTTGTGAGGCTGCTGTGATGTCAGCAGAAGTCCATGGGCGGAAGACCAACATTGCACCTTCTGGTCCGGATACTTCAACCATAGGCATGTTGAAGGCTGCATCTTGATTTGGGTGACGCAGTCTATGTGCTATTGGAGAAGGGGTTGGTGGTAGTGTTCTGTGGTGGAACGGACACCTCAGGGGCACAATGAGTTACTTCTGAACTTGTTTTTTGTTGTGGCATGGTGGAGTCTATTTCCCTTCCTTTGCTGGATGTCACTGTGGTGGCGGAGCTGAAGGATGAGTTGGTGGGTTGCCGTCAAGGTCTGGATCCAGCTTCAAAGCCAACAACTATGAAAACAAAGAAGAATTCTGTGAGTCTGGTGTTCCTTGTGTATCTGAATTTTGTTTTTCAGTTGTTTCAACATTTTCACATGAAAAGGCTAGCTGTTTCTGCATCGATTTTCTATTTCGTGTCTCTGCTTCCTCTTTCCACCTCTGAAAACATTTATTTTGATCTTCCATATTTTCAAATTTTTTTTTTTACAGGAATTTTCTTTTTCCTTCTCATTTCTAGTTCCTTTCCCTTCAGTTTTTCATCTAATATCAATATGTTTTTTAAACTGAGAGACCCCTTTTGGGAATCCAAACTCAGCTGTCCAGACATTTAAGTATTTTATACTTTTATCCCCATATTTCCTTCTCATAACATCCACAATCGGCCCTACCGGAGGTCCAACCTCGACGGAATTTTTACTCCCCATTCCAAATGGAGGTCGTGCACGACTATTACAATACAGACGTCTCTGTAAGGATCACTTCGTTTAAGGAACTAGTAACAAAGACCTGATCGTTTTGTCTGTGCTACAAGTGAAGGAAAAAGCAAATCACTTCGTTTTATGGCTACAAGTGATTTAAAAAAACCTGGTTACTTCGTTTAAGGAACAAGTAACAAAGACCTGGTCGATTGTGAATATGTGAGAAATGGAAATGCTAAGCCAAATTTAAACCCAAATTTTAAAGAAAGGAAAACTTAAATGTCAATATTTCAGTGCTCACCCGATGAATTTCGCTGAATTATGTTCTTGGAAATCCCAGCGGCGACGATCTGGGGCGTTTGCGGTCAGTCCTCCCTTCTCAGAAGAGAATTTTGAGGTTTGAGGCTGAAAAGTTTTTCTTCCAGAATGGTCTGTCACTGTCTGTGTCCCGTCCCAGACGATCGCTCGAGGGATCCCACTTCTGACACCAAATTGTCATGGAAATTTCTTTGGAGGGATGTTGCTCGATCAAAAAATTGGAGGTTGTGACTTCTTGACCCGAGGGCGGGCCTTATATACAAATGTTGGATCCGATCGCATTGTGAGAACAAACAATAGGACCAAATGATCATGTTAATGTGGTTGAACCAAAATAAAAAATTTTGAGGTTTTTTCGGGATGACCAAATTGTTGTAATTCTGCAACACTGGGTCTACCACATCTTCACCAAGGTGGTTTTCCCATTTTAAAGAACTGTCACTACCGGTGTTCAACCTTCCACACTTGCATGGTAACTGAACTGATTCTCCCAAAGCTGCTTCAACACTAGTCTTCATATCGTTTTGGTTTAAGCCTTCTTCTAGCTGGCCTAACTTCTTTGTTCGACTGAGCCTCCCAATTGTCCTGATGCGGCATCACTGCCCTCTGCAATCTCTGGTGTTTTGCCTTCCCTTGTGTTAGGCTCCTCAGTCTCTGGGGCGTGTTGGAAGTCAATATCACTGAATCTTTCTCCTTGTTCATTAACTGAAGAGTCACCTGTGGCATCATCAAAATCATGAACAAGATCAACCTCATCTCTAACCTGAACAACTCCATCTTGCTCTTCTGAATCTTCCACATCTTGATTCTGTGGGGGTGACACTTCTTCTGGTGCTTTAACACAGTGTGATAAATGATACCAAGTTGGAGACCCTTTAACCTGAGCTGCAGTCCCAGTGCTACGAACAACTTCAAATGGTCCTTCACGACATTCGTTATACCATTTCCTTCTAAACACCTTATCTCCAGGTTGAACCGTCCCCCTTTATTGTCCATCAAGTCTCTCCCGTGCCTCTTGACTCTGCCTATCAGAAACATGTGGATATTTTTTTATGGAGAGTAGCCATGTATGTAACGTATGCTCTCATCTTCTAAGAGAGCTACACTTGGTCCCTTTCCACTTGTACACAAACAAGGTGTTGGCATCCGTCTGCCTGTAACCAACTCATGAGGAGTCGTGTGTAAATCACACAACTCACTGGAATGACATACCATCAATGCTAACGGAAGTGCTGCTATCCAATTTAGATGATTTTTCAGGACACCATTCATCTTTTCACAAATCCCCTAACTCTGTGGATGGTATACTGCCCCAAGACGCTGTTTAATGCCCAATTTCTGTAAAATCAATTTCAGTCTTATCCACAAACTCCTTCCTGTTATCCGAAGATATTCGATCAGGAAGTCCCCACCTGCTTATGACCTCCCTGCACAGAAACTTGACAACTGACTGAGCATCCTTTCGCTTAATTGGGCAAGCCTCAGGCCATCGTGAAAATCTATCCACAATGACCAACATGTACCTCTTACCTTCAACTGGTTTAATCATCAACGTCATCTAACATCAACAAAATCCACCACCAACTCAGGCATTGGACCCCTTGGCCTGCTCAAGCAAATATGGTGCCCAAAATCCATACTCCTTCATCATCTTCCTCCTAACTTCCCCCTTGCAACATGGGCCAACCCATGTGCTTCCTGAATCATCAATCTCAACAGGCCTGGAGGTGCCAACGCTGGAGCTTCCTGTAACCTCTGCTGAATCGTTTCAAAGGCTGATAGGATTTTGAGTTATCTTCAAAACATCTGCTTTCATTAATCCTTTAATCTGTGGTTCAATCCCTTGAACGGCCTCTGAAGTTTCCTCCTGTCACATTCACGAGCAAAGTGTCCACATTGTCCAGTTATAACACACTTCTGGGAACTGTTGGAAATTAAAGTTTCCTCTTCCAAAGGTTCCTCGACCTCTTCCTCTCCATATTTGCTGCTGGCCAAAAGTTGGTTGTGTGTTATAAACAACAGAAGCCACTGGGGACGGCTGAGGTGATTGAAACTGAACCTGGTTTGGCTGCAATTGTGGTGATGACTGATTTTGTTCAGGCTGGCTCTGTAAAACTAAAGCCTGCTTCTTCCCCTTCTTATTATCCAATTGTATTTAAGTTTCCAAAGAGTTTCTTGATCTTGCTCCTTCCAATACAGCTCCACTCGATGTGATGCATGATCTGTATATACACCCTTCACCATATTTCCAAGACCAAACACTTCTGCCAATTTGCTCCGCACTGGTAGAGGTAGCCCCTTCTGTATCGTGTCTCACAAAATTGATTGCTCCATTGGCTCTCCTCTGGATCATTTCCTGTGACATTTCTCCATACCTGATAGGCTCTTGACACATAGGCTCTCGGATTTTCTTCCTGTCCCAGTGGCTCAATGAGAATGTTGGTGTATATTTGTTGGACATGTATCTCTCAATGCTCTCCATACTCGACCTCTATTTGCTGCAAACAGCTCTGAATCATTTACAGCAGTTCCCACATAACAGCTCAATCCAGCTCTCTACAGAATCTTCCCATATCTCCTACTGCAGCTTGTGTCCCCACCATGATCTCTTCCAACTTAGAGATCCAAGGGTGTGCTCCATCTTGAATAGTGGGTAACTTCTCAAGCATATCCGACATGTCTGTATTCTGCCAAGGTTATACTCCAGATTCTGACCTCTAACAACTACTGGACACATCAGACTTATTCTGTCCTTGGACGCAGTGCATATTTGTTCAATTTTTGGGAACCTGTTTTCTGCAATTCTTGTAATTGGTCTTTTAATGCTTTCCATCTTTCTGGTGTAGTGCATTTGTCCAAACATAAGGCATCGACCTATGTTTTCTTGAGCTTCTCTTAAAATCTGTCGTCTTCTTCTCTAGGAGCAGATTTTATCTTGGCAAGCTTCAAAAGTGAAGGACTCTCACTTTCCAAATCTTCATCACTATCCTTTCACTTTCATCTCTTAGCTCCTTTCTTCTTCCTGTTTTATCTCTTCTTTCTTCTCTGGCCAGTAGTCATCTGACTGCAGGATCATAGCCTCCCATGGGTTCTTCTTGATCACTCTGACCATCCTCTTAATCCTCGGTGAACCTCTGGTCTCTAAACGTGTCATTTTCTTTACTTCTTATACATTCTTATAGTTGTCTCTGCTTTCCCCACTTCTATAACTTGGTCAGCCTCATTCTTATTGTGGTAATTCCCCTCTTGACTGATTACTGGGAGCTGAGGATAAACTTCCCTGAGCTCCATCTCCTTATACGGTGGAGTTCTCTGTACTGGAACCACATGCGAGAAGGTTGCCTCAATCTGTGATATTCATTAATGCACAGGACGAGATGTTACAATCGCTTGTGCCATGATCTAAGGCAAAACTCCTTTAGAAGCCCAGTCTTCTAAAGAAGTCTTCTAAACCTTTCCTTATCTTTGTGTACCTCCACCAAGTACTCAAGTTTTTGCTTTGGCACCATCAGGCTGCCATTCTTCTCTTTACTAAATAGTTACTTCAAATCTAAATGGATCCCTATAGATAACTAAGCTTTGTCAAAAAGGAAAGTCTTAAGCCTGACCTTAAACGTAGAGACTGTGTCTGCCGCTCGAACCCAAACTGGGAGCTGGTTCCATAGGAGAAGAGCCTGATAGCTGAAGGCTCTACCTCCCATTCTACTTTTAGAAACTGTAGGAACCACAAGTAGACCTGCAATCTGAGATCGTAGTGATCTGTGGGGACAATAGTGTCAAATGCAGCACTGAGATCTAGCAGGACAAGTATGGAGACAAGTCCATTGTCTGAAGCCATGAGGAGATCATTGGTAACTTTAACCAGAGCTGTTTCTGTACTATGATGAGCTCTAAAACCTGACTGAAACTCTTCAAACAAACCATTCCTGTTTAACTGATTGACACTGATTGGCCTGTTTACTGTTGGTTAAAACATCTGGGTCAAGAGTGGGTTTTTTAAGTAATGGTTTAATTACAGCAGTTTTAAAAGACTGGGGCACATATCCTGTTAATAAAGATGAGTTTATCTGATTTAATATGGAAGTATTAATTAATGGAAAAACATCCTTGAGCAATGTAGTCGGGATGGGATCTAGAATACAAGTTGATGGTTTAAATGCTGTAATAACTGAAGTGAGCTCAGGAAGATCAATTGGAGAGAAAGAAGCCAAATATTGACTAGGTCCTACAGAGGTTTCTAATGCCACTGTACTGACGTCTTTGACAGCTGGAAGGGTGCTAAGAATTTTATCTCTAATGCCAACAATTTTATCAGTGAAGAAGCTCATGAAGTCATTACTGCTGAGGGCTAAAGTAAGAGATGGCTCAGAGCTGAAAAGAAACTGGGGTTCTTGTTCTAATCTTACGGAAAGTTTTTTTTCCACAAGTTGTTAAACTATCTTCCCAAGCTATGTGAGCTTCTTCAGAAGTGGAATGCCAGATTCTTTCCAGCTTTCAAACTGCCTGCTTTGAACTACACAACTGACTTGTACCATGGAGCTACCCTCCTCTGATTTATCACTTTTTTCAGAGGAGCAACTAGATTTGGAGTTGCGCCAAGTGATGCTGTTGTGCTGTCAACAAAATAATCTATTTGTGATGGATTTTGATCACTGACATAAGACACTGAGGTAAATACTGAAGGAATTAATTCCTAATATCTAGTTATAGAAACAAGCTTCTCCATGTTGTAAGTAAACTTCAAATAACATATTGCTAGAAGTTGATTCAGGACCAGTACATGTGATGTTGGAAAGCGGGATAACTGCAGTATTTGTGGACACGCTTGTGAGAGTTCATCAACTCTGTTAACCATTCCATTCTGCAGCTCTAATGATGCTATTGTCAGTGGGATCGTCCAGTCTCAAGGTGTGAATGTTGTTGAAACGTCTTGGGGACAGAAGTCAAAACTGAATTGTAAATGGATGGTAATTTAAATCTGAGTCCACCTCCACTGTTTAGAGAAGGTTTTTCCTCTTTGAACCCATCTGTCCCATCTGCCCAGGACTTTGACGTTGGTGTCCTTCAGGTGGAGGTGGACCGCTGAGTCGTTCCCTGAAGAGCTAGCTCTCCTGTGTTGAGCCATGCATTTGTGTATGGGTTGTTTAGTTTCCCCAATATGCAAGTCTGTACATTCCTCACTGCACTGATCATCATACACTACATTACTGTTTTTGTCTGGGTGTTTTGTCTTTGGGGTGGACCAGTTTCTGTCTTAGTGTGTTTCCAGGTTTGAAATAAACTGGGATGCGGTGTTTACCAAAAATTCTCCTCAGTTTCTCCGATACACCAGCTATGTAAGGGATGTTGATGTTCTTCCTTCTGCTGTGCTCCTCTTCCCTGTCCTTTCTGGGATATCTTTTTTTGAGCCTCTAACAAAAGGCCCAGTTGGGACATCCACATGTTTTGAGGGTTTGTTCGATGTGTTGTCCCTCCTTGTCCTTTCCATCCTGTCTTGTGGGTACAGTCTGTGCTCAGTGCTGGAGTGTTCTGATGACTCCTAGTTTGTGTTCCAGAGGGTGGTGTGAATCAAATAACAAGTGTTGGTCTGTGTGCGTGGTTTTTCTGTATACTTCAGTGTTGAGGCGTCAGTCTTCTTCAACATGCACTAAACGGTCCAAAAAGGCCAGGGATGTCCCCACTGATGTCCACCCTGGTGAACTTGATGTTGCTGTTCACTGCATTGATGCATTGTGTGAAGGATTCCACTTCCTCTGTCTTGATTTTAACCCAGGTGTCGTCCACATACCTGTACCAGTGGGTGGGGGTGGAACCTGCAAAGGTGTCCAGGGCTCTGGCCTCCACTTTCTCCATGTAGAGATTGGCCATGATCGGTGACACTGGTGAACCCATCGCACGGCCATGTTTTTGCCTGTAGAAACCTCCATTGAACTGAAAATGGGTGGTGCTCAGGCACAGGTCGAGCTACACGCAGTCTTTCCTGTACTACATTTGTGGCTTCTCTGGTGGGAATGCAGGTGAACAGTGAGGTCACATCATAGGACACGATGGTTTCTTCTGGGTCCAGTGTGACATTCTTGACTTTGTTCACACCATCCCTGAAATTTTCAATGTGGTGTGGGGTGTTGCCTACCAAAGGCGATAGGATGGATGCCAAGTGCTTGGCGATGTTGTATGTGACCGAGTTTATACTGCTGACAATGGGTCTGTGGGGGCTCCTTCTTTGTGTATTTTGGGGAGTCCATAAATACATGGTGTGGCTTTCCCCAGGTACAGACGGTAGTAAAGGAGTCTGTCGATGGCCTTCTCTAGCTGTTGTAAGTAGTTTATTCTTCTGGTTTTGTACGTGTTGGTTGGGTCACATCTTGGCATCTCATGTGTCCTTGTTGTTGAGGAGGTTGCTCATTTTTGTGTAGCAGTCTGCTGTGTTCAACACCACTGCATATCCCCTTGAAAGCTGGAAGGATTGTGAGATGGTGGCATTTTTGCACTGTCAAGGGCTGGTGTAGTTTCCAGTCTAAGTTGTTCAGCTTCTGTATTGGTCAGTTTGTTGTTCTGTATGGCAGATACTGTGGCAGTGATTAGGTCTGCCACTGGAATCTGTTCAGGTGTTACAGCAAAGTTCAGTCCTTTGGCGAAGATCTTTTTTTTTCTGACCGATATGTTACTCCTCACTGGTAGAGGCAGCCCCTTCTATATCTTGGTTCCCAAGATTGATTTCTCCATTTGACTCTCTTCAAGATCATTTCCTGTGTCGTTGAAAATTTCTTCCTATAAGACAGACCACTCATAGAATCAGCCAACATTCATAAGTAGTGCCATGAACTGTAATTCGAAACATCGGAAGATCCTCAGACCTATAATGAAGTGAGACATAACAAATCTGCATCTTCAGAGTCACTTATTTTGAGGTTTCTCACATTCTTCCATCACAAATCCCATCTGGATTCAGAATTTGTGCAAGGAGTCATCTCTGCAGCTGCGTTGACAGCAGTTCCCACATATCGGTTCAATCCAGCTCTCTACAGAATCTTCCCATGGCTGGAACCCCATGGATATTTGCCAACAATCTCCTGATATCTCCTACAGCAGGCTGAGTCCCCACCATGATCTATTCCAACTTAGAGATCCAAGGGTGTGCTCCATCTTAATGTGCCATTAACTCATCTGTTGTCTTCACTTGCCAACTTCAAAGGATTCAAAAACAATCCTACACATATAAAAAGTAAACACTTGGTCCACACACAATCAAAAAATTCCAAACAAAAACTTTATTTGAACAGTCAGTCATTGCCAAGCCTCAAACTGTGACATGTTACATGCAAACAAACACAAATACATTCTTATCCCAAAACTAAAAATGATTGCCAATCACACTGGCCTTAATTGCTGGATTTGGATGCATGTGCTGTCGTCTGCAAGCCTCACGTGAGGTAGACCAGCTGTCCTCCTGTCTGCCTCTTGACACCCCTATCCTTCCTTTTTGAACTCACCCCGTAAGACAATTTAACATTTATAAAACCACTAAACTATTCAATACGTTTTGTATATTGATGTTCTGAAGAAAGTGATCACCGTTTACAAGTCTGATCTGGCATTTTAAAAAAGGTTTATTACAAGAAAGATCAGTGTCAAAAACTCTTGCAGCCAATTGGCAAATCCACTCTCGTTCAGCTCCCACAGTCACCTTTATATATGGTTCTCATCCCCAAGAACCCCCATCAAAGAAAACTTATCTCCTTACATCTAGTTAGTTTCACGAGCCAACATCTGGTAAATAACCTTGACCTTTAAACTTTGTACACACTTCACAAGCCTTCTCAGGCTCGTTTAGGATATCAAATGTCCTTTGAAGGCTCCTAATATTTAGCACGTACTGAATAATTTCCCAACTCTTATTCTCCAACCATTGTTTTATTCAACATAAAGTCTAACGTATTATTTCTTAAAACCAGTTGGCACATCCACACAACAAGGACCCACAGACAATACAAAACATACAAATTTAAAGTGATCACATTTCCAAATAACTTTTAACCAACTCTTTTCCATTTCTGTTGACTTTTATTCATATATTCTTTTCAGGCGATTCTTTCTAGCAGTCCTAGACCTGCCCTAGTAGCCTCAAACCATAGAATTCCTTCTTTATTCTACATCTACTCTATTCCTATAAATATACCTCTGACCAGTTTGAACAGGTATGTTTTGAGGCGTGATTTGAAGGTTGACAGTGATGTTAGAGTCTGGATGTGCTGTGGGAGTCTGTTCCAGAGCCGAGGGGCAGTGCAGCTAAAAGATCTCATTCCCATTGTGGGCAGAATGGGTGAAGAGGAGTGAAGCAGAGGAGGTCCTGAGTGTGCGGGAAGATGTGTAGGTATGGAGGACTTCATCAGAATCACTTTATTGATCCCAGGGGGAAATTACTTTTCGTTATAGCAGCTCCAACTCAAAGTGTAACAGTATTACAAAGAGCAATCAGAATAAGTAGGACACAATAAGGATAAATAAGCAAATGAAAAAAAAAGTATGCAGGCGGGCGATATAAGTGAAGTGAAACCAGTGTTCCTAAGAGATGAGGTGAACATGAGTTATTGCACATAAATAAATAATGGGTTGTACACCCTCAGAGTGAGGAGTTGTACAGGCTAATGGCCACCAGCAGAAATGTGAGGAGCAGGATCTTGAAGTCAATGCAGAGGTGGACCAGATGCCAATGAAGCTGTTTGAGGACAGGAGTGATGTGCTGTGTGGATGGGGTTCTGGAAATGAAACATGCAGCTGAATTTTGGACTAATTGTTGTTTGAGGTATTTCTGTAGCAGATTATTAATAAGTGCATTACAGTAATCAAGATGGGATATGACAAGGGCATTGACCAATGTGAAAGTGCCATTAGGTGCGGAGATGAAAGTATGCAGACCGGGTGATGTTGTTATGGGCAGTGAAGGAGAAGGTGCTATCCAGAATACATGTGTCTTACTAGTTACAGCGGTAAAGGGCCCATCCACTTAACTTTGCAACATTCTCTATCCCCCCCACTTGCCAACACTTTGTAATTTTCTTTAAACACAACCTCGACTATATAGCACCTGCAAGATCAATTCAAGCGTGTTATCCGTCATAATGGACATGTTTGATTACACTAATCAAGAATCTGAAATTCGTTTAGATCTGTATCACTGCTGTGTGCGACAGTGACAGACTTTCTCTCCTTAATTCTAGCTGCACAACATCCCTCTGTCTCATTTTTGTACAGAACACATCATGTTACAGTAAAACATTAGGAGATATTACATCTCTACATGTTACAGGCATTAGGAGAGGGGGAAATTTAAAAAAAAAGGTTGAATTTCAACATTAAAATGGCCCAAGGGCTGCAGGATTTTGTCCGTCACGCCTAAGTGTCCAGTGTTGTATTTAGGACAATCAGCATAGGCTTAATGGGGGGAGGTGAATGATCAGATGGGGAACTGGTAGAAACTCGCCTTATAGCTTCGGTCAAAGTATAATAGAAATAAAAACTTCCAAAACACACTGGAATAAATTCTAAAGGGACAGAGAGCATGAACTGTATGTGCGGTCATTCGTACAGCACCCCTCCCCAAAAACACTTCCTACGCAGGATTTTGCTTTTAATAAAAATAAACTGCCACTCAATCATCTGAGACCTATCTGAGGAGTCTGGTATCTCTGCATAGTCACTGCTCTGAGTGGTTTATGTCACAGTTTTTAGGGCAATTATAAGCAGTAATGTGGTACTGTTGCACAGAAGTTCTGAGCTACATAAAGCTTTTAAAAATCACAACATTTTGCAATTCAAGTAACTTTGCATTAAAGTCGGCACCAGATTCTTTCAAATCTATTCTTTTTTGTGTGTCACTGCTGTTTAGAGAGGACATGACACAATGTTTAAATGTTGGGTCACATTTATGTGAGACAGCAGTGAAAGTACATTAACTAAGCTGTAGACATAGACAGGGTAGGAACGTTTTCATTGACAGAATAAAACACTGAACAGCAAGATGGCTAACATCACTAAAGCTCACAAAACAGAGTGGAACAGGAAGGCTGGAAAGAGCTGGCCTTTTATTCTCTTGGGACTGATGAGGGGAGTGGGAACAGGTGAGCTGATTGGAAACTTGGAGCAGGTGGTGTGGTGGACCAGTGGCCCACAAAGACGCAAATTATCCAAAACCTCATGAAACCAGAAACAGATTTGACACTTTCTTCCATTTATCATCTCACAACCTCCTCAGATTATTTTTTTCAATGAAGGACTTTCAGTCATCCGTTTACTTAAATGTTCTCCGCCATGTTTTGATGTAAAATGTTGAAATAGATTGTGACATAGAGGGTCTGCGTTGGGGTGTCACAGCATTGCGCCACCTAGACGCCACCCACAAGTCCAGTCCTCATCAGATATTCAAACACTGGTACCTAAACATGACAATCGAAACTGAAATGATCAACAGACTCTGTTTTGATGTGGAAATACTCCACAGCTTTAGAAACCCAAAGGGAAAGTCAAGGGGGATAAAACAAAAACCCTCCTAAAAGTGACAACATTTTACTTTTTCTTATCCAAGATAGAAGAGTCACAAACCAGACAAAAGGAAGGCCTGACAGAAGGCACAGGGAAGACAGAAAAAAAAGGAGGGAGGTGAGAGGGCAGGGTGGAGGAGAGGAGGAGGAAGGCTTATGTGGCTTCAGAGACTCGGTTGGAAGTTCATTTATTCTGTCTGTCTGCAGATAGAAACATCACAGCTCTGTCTTCTCTGACTGAAGGCTGCTATCAGCTGTCTGCAGACCGTTGTTACGGGAGACAAAAAGGGATGGATAGTGAAAACCAGAGACGGGCTGAGAATGCCAAATAAAAAGAGTAATCTGTAATGAACTTTAAGCCTGCGAACCCAGAGTTCTCCTGTGTGCGAGTGTGTAATTCCTGAATGAGGAACAATCTGTGCATTGTTACGTACGTTGCATATGAAGTCCCATCAAACCTAGTTATGAGCATTATCACACAATGACTTTGTCTCAAATGGAAAAATATAAATACAAAACGTGCAGTTGGGGGGAAAAAAAACATTTTTGATTTAAAAAATAAATAAATAAAAAAAATGGGAAGACTGTCTTCCAAGACATGGCACATCAAAAATGTGCCATGTTCAGCTTATATCCAGCTGAACTCGTAAAGTGAATGTCAACAGACAAAATAAACAACATTTGTGTCATCTTTTCTTGAAATTGTATATGAGATGGACGTCGTTTGCTGTGGTTCACTGATGCTCTTTCAAATGGAACTCAGCCAGAAAGTTGCCATCGCCAACTTCTAATATTCTCACACGATCAGTGGGTGGAAATCTTTAATAAATATGCATTTTCTGTAAAGTTGCAAAATTGCTACAACATCTGAATGGAAACTTGACTTCAGGGTCACATAAATGGTAGCATACAGTTGGTTACGTGACCATAAATGAATTAAAATAAACTAAATCTATATTCTCTTCAAAGCATGGACCAGGGGTCTTTAATGTTTTTTCAGGCCAAGGACCGCGAACTGATGGAGAGATTAAGTAGGGACCCCCTACCTACCTACTATGTGTTCTATATTAAATCGACCTAGTGCTATTTATAAATATATATTATTACAATTTTGCATTCAATATTAAGTTATCCCATTTATTAAAATATATGGGATTCATGTTAATGTGTATTCAAAGAAATTTAAATTATAAAAATATAGAAAAACGTCTTATCAACCAAAGCTTTTGCCCCGCCCCTGCAGTACCACTTCAGACCCCCTAGGGGTCTCGGACCCCCTGTTGAGGACCTGTGGTGTAGACAATAATTTACGTGGAAATAAAAATGTCTAAGAAGGAAAAACACTTTAAACGCAATGAATGTTTGGCAAATAATAGCATGCATATTAAAATGGCTGCAAACAGAACAGTCCCGTTAAGATACAGACAGTAATTTTGTTTTTAAAAGTACAAAAATGTCAAAACAGGAAGCCTGAGAGAATAAAACAAGAATCGATGTAATACATTTAATTGCACTCGTGATGTTGTCAGGGCTAAGGTTACGGGAATATATGGAAGCAACAATTTGAGAGAAGTGGATGTGGAGATTAGCGGATGAAGGGCTAATGGTGAAAGAGGCACTCAAGGTGAAAAAATGTCACACTGTGTCGAAGCATCTCTGCAGCCATTTCTCTTTCCACATTTCTGATTCCAATTTCCAATTTGTGCAACTTTTGTTTTATGCCCAAGGACGTGCTCAGAAGTTTTGTACCTGCACTTAAGTTTTTTTTTTCTCCCACAACAATAACTCACCTTTCATCTATCCCCCCCTGGCTATTTTCTGTTCTTGTTTCTTCTCTCGTCGTGTCACTCACAGACGTACAGTGTAATCGGGGTAGTTTGCAGAAGCACGAGACATAACCTTAAGACACATAAAATCTCCCCCTCAATGTAAAAGTATGTGAAAGAAGTTTCTGGGATTCTTTCTATTATCAGATATTTTAAAATGCCAATCATAAGGAATTGAACTTAATTACTGTCGTTCCCAACAATAGTGATGGAATAGGATATGCAGCTTTTCTAGTCACAATGAACAGTGGCTATGTCTAATGGCTAAGAGGACTTGAAAGAGGAAATGGATTGCCACAGAGCTGAATGTCTCATCAGAGAACAATAAAACAGATCTCATGTGCGAATAAAATGCACACATGCTGCTAAAGGAAATTAACACTTCCACAAGTAATTTGTGTCGGGTCTCATCTCACTTTAGAGAAGCTCACACACAAACTCTGCTGCTAATTGTGATGTGGTTGTAATATCCATACTGGGATTTCATCGTGAAATTTACATCAGTAAATGCGCAAAAAAAAAAGTGAAGATGAACTGCATCTGAGATCCAAACGACCCTCCTGGAAGCACAAATCAGAAGGACAAACGAGATCTGATTTGGACTCTATGGAGAGACGAATGAATCACAAAGGGGAGGTATCCTGCAGTGACTCCTCTCTGCGTGACCTGCGCTGACACGGGTCAATGGACAAGATTGTTTTTATTTTCTTCTCTCTCTGACCACAAACCAGAGTTTGGAAACTTGAGGCAGACTCTCAGACACCAATTGGTTTTACTGCCTGAGGTTGAAAACAGAGGGACTGGTCTGTTGGGTCCATGGCTGCAGGTGATTGACGGGTAAGACATGGAGCTAAGGCTGAAGCAGGAGTCCGAGCGGAGATTCAGGAGGGTTTGTCTAATGGTCAGGAGGGTGCAGAGGTCTGAAACCGTGGGTACAGGTTGAGTTTGTGATGTGATCAAGGATGGATGATGAAGTGGGTAAACACACAGGAAATTGTCACAGTGGTATTTCTGGTTAAGAGTTCATTCTCTCAGTAAACTCCTCTGTCAGTGACTCAGTCACTGAAAGAATTTATTTAACTTTTTTTCTTGGATCATTTGGTAGAGGAAAAAAAAAACTAAATCCCTTCCATTCTAAAACCAAGAGTAAGGCATGAAGATTGATACCACACATGCTTGTACACAAAATATACAGCTACCATTAGCGGCTAGTTAGCTTAGCTTTAACTTCCTGCGACCTAAGATTTTGTTTGTTGTGCATTTTTAATTTCTCTTTATTTGGGATTAGTAGGACCTAGGCATCGTCTTTGAACAGGAGGTAGTTTTTGGCAAATATTATGTCCTCATGCGTGGACACCGGAATTATTTTTATATCACAAAAATGTTATATCACTATTAAAATAAAGTCCCCAATATTTAATAAAATATAAAACTGTTCATTTTCATGTCTAAACATGGCTGTGCAAGAGCAGAATTGCAAATAATTAAGACCCGATGTCCTCAGTCGAGTACTTGCTAATTAGCGAAGTTATGGCTTGTTACTATTGATGGAATTTGTGTCGTCATATTAAACTAGAGTAAGTAGAATTGAGACCTTGTACCTCGTCCACTTTTGTTACGTGACTGCTATTATGTTTTTACACCAACTAATATCTAGTTATGAGGATAAAAGTTTAAATGAAGCAGCCACAAACCCAAAAGTTAACGTCCCCATATGAGGACGCAGGAGGTTAAACAAACTGGATGATGCAGTTAGCCTGACGATTAAAATCTGTCTACATCAGACACTCTAAATGAAAATTTTGAGATTAAAGGTACTGGTAGTTGGTTTTAGGTACTAACAAGAACAAAGGTAGCTGATTGCAGGCTTTATGCTAAGCTAATGTGTCTGTGCGATTCTCAGATATGAGTAGACTTGGCCTATATCCACTCTTGGTAAGAAGACAAATGGGTGTGTTTCCCAAAATGTCCAACCGTTACAGTGACACCAACAGTGTGGTTTGTTTTTACTTTACTTTTTCCTCTCTCATGAACTTTGCTTCTGCTTTAGGCTGCACATATGTCTGTTTTCTCCAGATCAAAGCCCCATTTCTCATAGCTAGATTGCAGAGAAAATATTATCTCTGTCTCAACCTCTCATAAATCACATGGAAGAGCTCATGGGTGCAGTTTGAACACTCAGGACAAATACTAAGCTTCTCTCAAGAAAACCTGCAAGGAGACGACCAGATCACATTATTGGAGGCATTTTGCGCCGCATCAAATTTCTCTCAGTTTCAAGGCCATTTTATACCAGAGGCTGTCGACGTCCGTCCCTCAGAGGGGCGGCGGGCCCCATAAGTCATGTTCGGGTTGATGACACCGAAGAGTAGTTTCACTGACACTGAGTGAAGAGGGACTGGACAGAGGATTTAGCTGGAGGTGGCACAAAAAGGTCAGGAGACTAATGTGGCCCGAGGCAATTTGATGGAGTCTTAAGAAAACGACACAAAACTTTAAAATCCACTGCACTTGGAAAGACTTGCTAGTGGAACGACCTTCAGCTTGTATGAGGATGTATTTTTTTTTAGCATGTTTGAGCTACATGAAGACTTTGTCCTTCCCTGACTTAAACTAGTAAACTGCCAGTACTTTGTTTCTCCACTTTCTTCATTATTATACCTACTCAAGAAATGGTATTATCGGTTTCTGGGTTCTTATGATTTCTTAGCATGAATGTCAGTCATGATCCCTGATTTTGCCCCAATTTCCTCCATGATGCCAATTAATTTCTGTATTAGTCTTGTCATAATTACAAAAATGACAATTTCTGTTTTGTGAGCACTTCCTGTTTGACAGGACAAGACATTTGAATTGACAGTTTATTTACAAGCACGTGAAAAAATTAATATTGCCTTAATCCGACTTTAGCTGGACAACTTAAGTGCATGTAAACACGTTACTCCGATTAAAATCAGAGTTCTCATTGTCCGATTAAGTCACCCAGACAATGCGATGTGAAGTAGGGTTAGCGAATATTACCTATGAGATTAAAAAGCTGTTATTTGATTTTGTCCACTGAATGTAAACTGGGAGAAGGACTACATCCAGAAAGTCGAATTTTGAGCATAGCTCCATTAAACTGCTGTGGAGTGTTAGTAATTTTCACTTCCTCCTTGTGGTTGTGGCCCCTGATTGTTGGCCCCTCCCTGATGTTTCTCACCTGTGCCTCATTGTTCCACTCGTATTTAGCCTCTTCCAGTTTGTGTTTGTACTGTGTGTCAGAAACGTACCAGCCTGTCACTTAATTATTGTGATCTGTTCCCTGTGATTTTTGGACTTTTTTTTTCTAGAAAAGAATTTTAATCCACCACCTGTGCCTTTGGTTGTGGGGTTGAGTCCTCTTCAGTCACACTATAAATATGAAATAACTGACAATGGTGGCTCTGACCACATGTCATGACTTCATGCGTTTGCTCTCGTTATTATTACTGCAACTAATTGGCTTTGTCTATATATGAAACCAAACTTAAAATCAAGAACATTAAAAGTCTGCATTAAGAATTAAGGAATATATTTTTATATCATGTCTCTTAATGTAAAGAAGCTGATAATCAGGAGGTTTCTGTGGTAGAAAGGCTTCATCTTCTTCTTTTTATCCTGTTTTTATTTTGTTGTTCTTCTGTTTTGAAGATTTGCTGCATCCGCATTGTTTTGAATTGTTTACTGTTGAGTTATTGTGTTGCTTCATGTGCCTGTTTTTGACCATGACGGATGCCTTGCTTTTCAACTGCAAGTTTAACTATGGGTACAAATAAAGGAACCTGAACCTATAAAACCATTTAATTTCACTCGATATCAACTGTCTACTTGTGATCAGGCTGAATAAATTGTATCTATTCCTGTCACGAACAATAAGTCTGCCAAGAAAATGAAAATGACAACATTCCCTCGGAGTGCGATAAGTCAAACAAATTAAGTTAAATCATTGCCACCAACAATCTCCCCATCACTCATTACCTTGCCTCATTTTCAAACATATTTTCTTGTGCGACAAAGGGAAAATTTATAAGATATCTAATTTCACACCAAGCTACATTTGTTGAGTGGCTGTCTGACATTATTTCACCCTTTTAATAAATTTCATTATCACATCTGCTGACTAGAAAAGGAGGAATAACTTGTAGCCATTTATTTCTCTTGCTTGGTGTCAGGGCTCCTGCTCCTTTAGCTGAGCAAAGTTTTAGCATGTGTGAAATCAGATCTGAATTCTGTCTTGGGTCAAAAGGCAGAATAATAATCATCAGATGGTTTGCAACAGAGATGACTGAAATATTTCACTCAGCCTTCGATACGTTATTTTTCTTTAAAGGGACAAGAAATAACTGAGGCACTGGAATTTTATATTCCTCCTTCACCCGACTTCACTCCACTCACAAGCCGGATTGAGACGTCAACTGCTTATTTAACTACACACTCTACAACGTTCCCTCTGGTCATGGGACAAACTGTGACAGCAAACACCGGGAGCAGGGATTATACTGTGATACAGAACTGATGGCTGCAAAATGAAGCTAACTCATTATTATTCTGTAGGAGAAAATAAAAAGGTAAGCGGAAAAGACAGATGAAGAAGATGGAAGGTTATAGCAAAGAGATAGTGGTTTAAAGGAAAGGAGTGCGGATGAAGGACAGAGGAGACTAATGAGCTGGAGCGTCACAGCAGGAAACCAAGTGTCTTTAAAGGCAGACGCTTGAAAAAAGCTTTCTTTTACTGACTCACACTTATTTACTAATGACTTGTACAGAAAAACTGAATTTTACCAACCCTTTAAAATTATTTTGACAAAGTTTAAAGAAGAACAACTTGAGTTTGCTCCAGTTTCAGGGCTTTGGCGTCTTGTAGTCTTTCTTTCTTGGCAACACTTCTCCACAGTGGAAGCAGGAAGGAAGACGAAAAGCATAGACACAAACAGGATGGCAGGTGAGGCACTGTCAGGGAAATAAGTGGCATTTCTCATCATAGCATCTTGTACTTGGTGAGATGCCTTCTTTGAATAGGAACTACACCTGGGACTGATGACATTTCACAAGTCCAAATACCCAGATGTGTACTTTTGCCATCCATTTTTATCAAGGATGCTTTGGGAGCTGACGTGTTGTGGACAGAATGCATTTTGCTGGCATCATCGAGCACATTTGATGTAAAACTATGAATTTGAAAAAAAGTAAACAAAACGACTTCTTCCATAACACCACCTGAATTTGTGTCAAGACTTCTCATTTTGGGACACTTCCTGAAACGACTGATGATGATAACTAAATTTCAACAATACTACTCATTTTAAACGGAACAGAAACATCAGTCTCTTCTGAAATCCAGCATTTTATCAACCCATCCGTCGACCCATCCATCCAACCTCTGTTTTGTCCTGGTTGAGCTGCAGGAAATTCTCTGCCATCCATGACTTAATATCTAAAATGCAGTTTAAAAGGGAATCAATAGGCCCTGTGTCATCAGGAGACACATCGATATACAGCTGTGTATCGTCAGCATAACTATGGAAGCTGATGCCACGTCCCCCAGGGGAAGCATATATAAGTTAAAGACAGTTGGGCCTAAAATTGACCCCTGGGGAACCCCACACTCAATCCCGGACTACAAAGAAGCTTCTATCAGAGAGGTATGAGATGAACCAGTTAAGATCAGTACCATAGAAGGTGACCAGGTGTCTGTTTATTAAAATTCGATGGTCTACTGTATCAGAGGCAGCGGTTAGATCCAGCAGAACCACGACTGAGAGTTTATGGTTATCTAAGTTACACCTGATGCCATTTAAAATCTTTACAAGGGCTGTCTCCGTACTGTGGTTCATCCTGAAACAGACTGATGCAGACATTGTTTTTACTCAAGAAATCATTTACTTGAAGAAAAAACTATTTTCTTTTCTAAAATTTTGCTTAAAAATGGTAAGTTGGATTCTGGACGATTAAAATTGTTTGGATCCAAATTGCTGTTCTTCAGAGGGGGCCTCACCACGACGCCTGTCTGAAGGGAGCAGTTCACCATATGTAACAGCTGGGCTTTACTTGGGAGAAAACTCAATGATCCAGGTCCATCAACAGCGGAAATTTGTTGCGATATAAGACTTGACCTAATGTAATTCTACTGAAATAGATTTTACTTCTGAAGTGGTCTTACACATTTTGGAGGATTTATTAAAATCTGAGTTTAGTGCACGGTCTAATGTTGAGAAGAGGAATTTGAGGTCGTTTTTATTTTCTGTAATTAGTTTTTGAAAGTGTGAAATTCTTGCCTGAGTGTGTTATTGTAAGTTTTGAGGAGTTCCTGTAATATTTCATAATGAACCCTTAGCTTTGTTTTCCTCCATCTCCTCTTAGCACTCCTGCAGTTTCTTTGCAAATGTTTAATCTCTCCATTTCTCCACGGTGGTGTAGGTCTTGTGTTTAAAGTTTTTGTTACCAGCGGAGCCACAGAGTCCAGCGCTGGCTTCAGTTTTGCTGTTGAAATCATTTACAATAAAATCACAGGGCGCTGGTAAAAACTAGCGATGTTAAAAGAAACACACAAAAATGGTCAGACACAGCCATACGTTACGTTACATCGATAACGGCTGGAATTGTCTGGGTTATTTTTGTTTCCCAGTGGGAGACTGAGGGTGGGGTTTCTCATGGTTTTGCTTCTTGTACACTAAATTTATAAATAAATAATTAAAAATCTAAAACCTACAAAAGAACACCACAGGGTGTCAACATTATATGAAATTGATGCAGTCATATTCTCGCAGCTGAATATTTTATTGTTTCAGTGCATGTGAACAACAGCAGCCCTCCCTGGGAGCTAGTATGATGTTCTTTGAGTGGAGTGACCTTGTTTGGCAGGGAGGGCGATGCTACACCTCAGTGAATGGAGGGGGAGGACAAAGATGTGGGAAGATGGACAGAGGAAGGGAGGCAAGTGGTGCAGAAGGGAGTGCAAGGGTAGCAGTTCTCCATTGAGATATAGATATAGATATAGATATATAGATATAGATATAGATATATAGATATATATTTATTCATTCGTCAAGAAGGAGAGGCTGTTTATTCTTCCAGTTAACTGGGGTTGTTTTCTCAGAGATGGTCAGAGCTACAAGAACAGACTGGGACAGATGGTGAGGTAGACTGGTTGTTGTTGTGAGGGGTTAATGGGATTCTGCAGTCCACAGTGAAGGAGTTTTCTGTGTTACCAATGACCAGAAGTGCTGTGCCGGAGAACAGAGCCAGAGAGCGTGGAGATGGGAATCAAATTTGTTTTGAGTGCATCGCGTACATATATCGGATTGGGGAAAATCTCATTCTATGCACCTGGTATTGAGTTGTGTGTATGGAAGTGGGTGATTCCTGCTGAGATGAAGAGGGTTATTTACAAAGTCGGGGTTGTGCCAGATCGGGGAGAACCTACAGGGTTGCAGTTGAGAACCTTTTTTTCCAACAAGCAGAAAGGGTGGAGTCAATGTATTTTATTTTATTTATTTATTTTTAAGCAGCTATGGCACTTGAGGCTGTAATGAACGGGAGGCCAGAGATTCTTATGTTGTTCAAGTCACAAGCTGCAATCTTCCTCTGGGTTTATCCATTTAGTGACATATTGCAGCTGATTTAATTAATCTTCTCCAAAATACCAATTTGAGAGAAGCACAAATTAGTCTTTATTCCTCTTCTACCTTTTGTGTAAAACCGGAGCTGCTCCTGACCCTCTTTCACTGAAGCATTAGACAAAGACCATCATTAAAATCAAACGCTGTTTTCTTTTTGTGTATGTGCATAACAAGAATTCAAGTTTGTGTGCTTTGTTTCAGCCTGACCTGTTTGGTTCTGGTTCTCTTTAGCATCCTCCATCTCCTCTCTTTGCTCTTTTCTCCTGTCTATTTATTTATTTATTTATTTATTTTTAATTGAGTTGTACTGGATGCAGCCTAATCTGTATCTATCTGACATGACTGAAGTCATCAAGTGGTTCAGGATCAATAATTCTATTCTGATTACTGGCAGTCTGGACAAGTGTCTTTTTATTAGGTAGACAATGGACTTGAATTGGTACATCCCTTGCAAAGGACCCCACACTTCGAGTGTCATTTAGTAAATCACAGTAAATATCTACTAATATCAGGCCCTGTCTCTCCAGCATCAAACACCAGGGCTAATTTTTTGTCTCCTTGTTTCACATAATAATACGTTGAGTCGCCTTTAGCTTTGATTACAGCAGCATTCGCTCTGGTGTTGTTTCGATAAGAATTCATTTTTCATTTTTCATCAAGATCTTGTATTGATGATGGGGGAGTCTGACCACTATGTAAAGGCTTCTCCAGAGTCTAGAAGAAGGTTTGATCTTTGTTTTTTTGCATTTATACATACAAATAAATAAATAAATAAATAAAAACAAACAAAAAAAAAATCTGTCAATATGCACTGGAAACTTGAACTAGATGTTAATGATTAGTAGTTTTGAGCTTGTAGATTTGTACTTGTATAGGTTGTAGTTTTTTGTGTTGAAAGTCAACCTTATGTGATGTTAGACCATCTTTTCCTTTTAATTGTTCAAGTAGGTACCAGACAAATATGGTAGGTAGGTACGTACGTGCCCTCCTTAGCTCCTCCTTGTCTCCAGATCTGAAGGCTCCCATTTTCTCGTTCAGTCCTCGGGTCACTGATGATCCATGGTTTGCTGCCAATGTCTTTCACATGAGGCTGACAGAGGGCCTCCCAGACAGTGAACTCACAGCAGGGTCTTCTCGGCCTCCTGCGTCCACCTCCTTACAGTCCTATTGGACACAGGCTGATTGGACCTGCCTAGAGGAGGAGAGCAGTTGTACTGTATGCATTGCGGGCGTTTGCGGGTGTGATAAACCACATGCTAGGTGAAGTCTGAGAGAGTTCTGTCTAGGGTGACATGATTGAAGTCCCCATTGACCACTATAAACGAGTTTGGCTTCTGTGTCTGCAGACGAGAGATAGTGGTGTTGATGACGTCGTTAGCCACCCCAGCATCGGCTGATGGGGGGGATGTAGACGGTGATCACAATGGTGGACGTGAACTCCCTCATTAAATAATAGGGACGCAACTCTACAGCTAGCAGTTCCACGTTTGGGCTACAGAGAGGTTCTTTCACGCAGATGTGTCCAGGATTGCACCACCGCTCATTCATATGCAGCGCAATCCCTCCTCCTTCCTTCTTAGCCCTAGAAGTCTCATCTCTGTCCGCCCACACAGGTAGAAAACCCAGGTGTTGCGATGCTGCGGCCCGAGATGTGCGAGTGCAGCCATGTCTCAGACAATGATTTGACTCTTCACAAACAGACTTTTCCACAACCATGAGATGCGTCTTTGTTTAAGAAATGAGGAGCTACTCATTGCGTCAGTTGGCCAGGCAGTGTATTTAGCATGAACTGTACATTTTGCATGTTTTATTGCATTCCTAAAACTGATTGTTCGTCACTTTGTAAATGGTTAAAATTTCTATCATTCAGAAATGTTCACATAAACATCTGGTTAGGTATTCACAGTACATGCGAGGGGCAAAATGGATCCATTTTTAGTACGTTACCGCAAGTGAAAGTGAGAGCGCACACAGGGTCTGGGGCGAGCACAAAACGGGGGAAGTTTGACCCTGATTAAAGTTTGGCTTTTCATGTATTGGACCTGAGGATGCATGCACAACTTTATCAAGCTATGCACAAAATTCATGTTTCTGAATGTGGTCCTTGTCCTACTTTGATGAAGGCGTATACTTGGCAGAAAAAATCGATTTCCAATCGCATTATCTGTCTTCGTTGGATAAGAAGAACTCTGATATTAGTTTGAGTAACATGCACTTAAGTTGTCCAGTTAGAGTCGGATTAAGGCAATAGTTGTGTTTTTCCCGTGCATGTAAACGTACAGAGTATTTACAAAGAGATGCTAGTTAGTCATGAGCGACTGTGTAAATTCCACCATCATACTGAAACTTAAGCACCAACGTTTATAGCATACAGCATGTACTGTATATATTTATTGTTTAAAATATTTTTTCATATTATTTTTAACATAAAGAGAAATGCTAACTACAAAAGAAGCAGCACAGATGCCAAAGTGAGGGAATCGATCCCTCGCCCTGTAGCTGTCAGGTGGTCCATCGAGATGATGATGATGATGATGATGATAATATGAGCTCGGATCCTGACCTATTCGTAGACGTATATCACACGCTGACTCTGTCAGGTTCCCTTCAATTGGCCGAGAGCCTCTTCAGGCCCCAGAGGAAATCCCAGACACACGCTGCAATATTAGCAGAAGAGAAGCTAACAGTTCAGGGTATATAGGTTGTTTATGTTTGTGCCACCCTACTGTTGCACATGTTTGAAATAAAAAAAAAAAAAAAAAAAAGGAATATTTGGATAGCTAAATGATAATGTATATTTATAAATAGCACTAGGCTGAGTTTTATACAGAGCACATACAGTAGGTAGGGGATCCCTTCTTAATCTCTTTGGGGTCCTTGGACTGAAAAATGACCCCTGAGCTACATGAAAATGTTGTTGAGCTGAGTAATGGGAGTGAATCTTGTGCTATAGAACTAAACCATTGAGCTCAAATCATGTTAAATTAACTGTGAGTGAGGTAATCATGTATTTGTCTGCTAATACATTTGACTTTCACATCATTTGATCGTCTGCTACTAAACTAAACGTATTGATTCATTCATGGGGCTTTAAAAACACCACAGACCTGAATCTCGTGTTTGCAGCTCGAGGAATATTCAGAGAACCCGTCTGCAAATGAGTTTTAATATAGACTGAGTTGCCAGAGAATGATGCATGTAGACTTTAAATGTCTTGAAGGGCTGGGTATAGATATACACTCGCTGACGCATGAGCTTTATTTTCCCAGGCTGAGGTGTGACGATGCAGCTTTTCCACCACCTTCTGCTTTTAATAATGTCTCCACTGAGGACACATGTAGATACAGTAAAAAGCAAAGCTGATATAGAGTCCGTCTGCATTTTTTTTCTCTGCCGTCCTGCTGTTTAATTTTTTCCATTTAAAGTATCGACCATAAAATTCAGCATCACATTATCTCCAGAAACCTTTTTATATTTATGTTTTCATTTTAATATGCTGCACTGCACCCAAATCCACCCAAGAATTTTCTTTTTATTATCCACGTACAGCTTGAGGCAAAGAGGGTATCAGATATGTGCGCCTTATTGAAGGGTTGTCAGATCAGTTGAGAGATTTTCCTAGAATATTTTTATGATCAAGTGCCTGAACAGCTCCTGTGTCTCCTCAGTTTGTCTATAAATGTGTTTTTCCTGCAAAAACTCAGACTTGAATACACTGAAAACGATGCAAACGTCCTATTTGAGACACTGAGTGAGGGGAACAAGCGTTTCTTCTGTCCATGCAGACGATTAATACGGCCCCTGTTGACGTGTTACGTCACATAATAAACAAGAGTTGTTCATGCAGCAGACCGGCATTTCAAACAACAACCAGATGTATGCATGCACTTAAGTTGTCTAGTTAAAGTCGGATTAGGGCAATAATTTTTTATTTTTTTTTTTTTTGTTCAGGTGCATATAAATGTACTATGTGTTAACTCTGTTTACCCTACCTGTAGCCCTATGACACCTGGAATAAGCCCCAGCCTTCTCTGACCCTCCAGACAACAAACACTTAAATGACAAATTAATGAATATTGTTGGAGGAGGCAATAAGTAGAAACAAATGCTCATGAACACTATATTTTGCTCTCGCTACAACATTGCTTCCTGCTTGGAGGTTTACTCAAGACCTTTTGTTTTACTGAGTGGGTCGCTGTGCTTTACATAAGAGCATCGATTAGACACCTGGAGTTAAAAGTAGCGCTGGCGTCTGCAGCAAAGAGCGAGATGAAGTCAAACACAGCCGCAGAGGGACCGGTGACCGACAGTTTGTCCCTGTGCTCGGCTACCTCGGTCAGCAGGACAAACAAATGACAGGGACCGACCTCAGTGGGCGTCCATCATCACACACTAACGCTGCTCCCTGCTAGAAAACCCATAAGCCTGCTGGGGAATGGGAATAAAAGTGCATACGCACAAAAATGGAGGGATTCTTATTTATTTATATATATATATATGTGTGTGTGTATAGGAGGTATCCACTAAGGGAATATAAATCTAAGCTGGATGTCCACGTCTTGTTTTTCCCATCCAATGTCCGGACCTTTTTCTCACTCGGGGGTGAAATTCATCTTTTATGGTTTTATTGGACTGCACGGAGCCTCGAAACTGACAAATCAAAACGGAGTTAGACAGCAGGGATGATGCCACCGTCACTGACAGAGTCTTTCTCTCTCTACCAACTCACAGTGGTGCATTCTTCCTTTTAAAACATAGAAAACACTGAAAAATCTTTCAATTACTGACATGTTGCTCAAACATCCCAGCTGATAAAGAAGTGTGTTAGAAAGGTGAGGGGCAGCAGGTTTAAAGAGATCAATGACAAACTCCTGGTATTTATTTATTTATTTATTTATTTTTAAAGCCGACGCGTGTTTGCTAAAGAAGACCTTGAGATGTGATTGACAGTGCATGAACAGGGGCTGGGAGCAGATACATATTCTCCCTGTGTCTTCTCCAGGTCCTGCCACAGCCAATTTTATATTGGCTGCTGATGTGCATGTTACTGTGAATGGTTTGTCTCTCTGGGCTAGTCCTGTGGTGGTGACCTATCCAGGCTGCACTCCATCTCTTCAGTTCCAGCTCAGGTAGATCCTGAGACTGATTACTTCTGTCTTCACCTGCACGGTGTGAAGTCGATTCATGTGTTTTACCTCTCACTACAGTCTACAGTCAACTACCAATTCCTTTTGTGCTTATTTCTCCCAGGCTGCAAACTCCTGGTCCGAACAATGAAGCCCATGTGGAAGTGCAAAAAACTGCAGTTCATCTAGTGGCCACTTGAGGCTCCAAAATGGAGCAGATCCCCATAGACCCCCATGTTAAAAAGCCCAACTTTACAGCATTATTAAACATGTTTACAGCCTGGTGCAAAAAATTATTTTGGCCTTAATCAGGGACTGGGGTGGTGGTGACGTCACCCAATGGATTCTGAACCCTGAAAATTAAGCCCCAAGTGGGTGGAGCCTGTGGTCGCTATATTGGATGAGCTTTACTCCGCCCACATAATCCAAATATTGAAGTCGGACCTTAATGTCCCCATATGAGGACGCCACGTCTCAGGAGGTTTAAATACTGAATTCACTCGAAACATGACGAAGGTGGAACCACGTTTTCTTTTTACACTTTTTACCTCCATGTTTCTGTCCCTCCTGGAAACTCATCAGCTGATGTTTATCCCACATGCCTGAATGAGGTGGTTAAATAAATCACTTTTATCCTGATATGTGGAATATTAATGCCCAACTCAACACATCAGCTGTTGAGCCGTAAATAATGGCCTCAAATGGTGCAAAATTTAAAAAACAGATATAGAACAACTTAAAACAGAGTCTCAAAGTATGCGAGTAGAGGCTCTAAAGTGCCCACAAGGAGTCTCAAAACTAAAAATGACAGATTTCTGAAGTGAAAATACATAAAACTGATGCAAAACTGCCACATAGAGATATATTTTCACCACTAACTCCACTTCAACACATAAATCTTCCTGTTAGTGGAATCTAAACTTTGCCAGTGGCTGAAATAAATCATTTAAGCTGTTGAGCTTTGAGAGGAGTTCATGTTGTTGCTGTCAGGATTCTGGAAATATAGCGGTCATTAATCCTTCCAACACACTTTGCATCGATTTTTCTTCTTTAATCAGTCGGCCGTTACTTTTTTTTTTGTGGTGTTATTAAATAGAAAAACACGTCCAGCAGCTCCAGCGTCGACGTGGCCGGAGAGGTTACACGACGACTGACAGGTGTGACGTGCTCCTAAGGTTTCCAACTAATTTTGACAAACGGCTCGGTGTGCACAGCATCACGAACCACAGCGGCGTGAAATGAGCTTTAATTACTGCCAGTTATTACAGACACTGACGCAGTCTGTGCTCCGTTGCGCTCCAGCAGATACCGAAACTTGTTTGGTTTGTAGATGAGCTCAATGTGTTGTCGCCAAACATCTGTGAGGGAATAGATGCAGCACCTGGAGCGTGGAGGAACACTCCAAGACACGTCGGACCGGCTCAGATTAGAGCTAAAGTAGTGTCCACTTGTATTTCTAGTGCTGAGTAACACATGGCTCTCCAGGTTCATAGTCATTATCCAATTCACAACGAGTTGATTCCATAGCGTAAATCACCAGGCTTGCATTTCTAAATGCCGCGTGCATGCTCTAAACACCCAGACAGGTGTTCACAGGTGTTTTCATCCGATATGAATGAGATGTCAGTCAAGTTTGGGCCCGCGAGAAGTTGAGAATGCGGCCTCATAAGCAGACATGAGTGGAAACAGCTGTGTGGGCGGACTGTTTTGTGTTCAGAAGAGTTAATTGTGGACAGAAGGATCCATTAAAAGAGTCGCTGTTTGAAATGAGATCAAACCATTTGGCTGAATTTATGGAAAATAGCACCACACGTCATTTTGTTCTTATGGAGCGGATGAAGGAGCAGTAGTAGGGATGGGGACCGTTAAGGTTTTATCCAACACTGGTGCCAACCATCGACTGTATATACTACAGATGTCACTTGAGATTCATCCAGATGTCACCCAGTGGATTCTGAACCTCATAAATGAAGCCTGAAGTTGCCATGTTGGACGAGCTTTACTCTGCCCACACTCGGACATGGGGATTGTGTTGGAGTGGAGCTAAAGCAGCCTGGAGACCTGCCCACCCAACTTTTTATTTTTATTTTTTATTTTTTATCATGTTTAATAATGCATTAAAGTTGGGCTTTTTAACATGGGGGTCTATGGGGATTTGTTCCCTTTTGGAGCCTCAAGTGGCCACTTGATGAACTGCAGTTTTTTGCACTTCATTGTTCAAATCTGGAGATTACCGACTGGTGTCAACCCGCTACTTTATAAACAGTGTCAATGCTTAAACGGTGCCTGAACCGGTGCTTTAAAAAAATGGGAAACATACAAACTTTGTCCAGAAATGGTGTCTTTTAATTTTTAAGGCATTTTGTGACATGCCAGATTGAACAGAATATTAATTTAAATAATAGAAATACAGTAAGACTAAGAAATAAATTAACCTAAATAAAATAAAATTTACAACAATCTGTCATAATTATCCTGATAAAAATAGTGGTGTGGGGTTTCTCAGTCTATCAAAGGTGCTACATTTCTCAGCTTCGTCGTCAGGTGTTTAATCAAGGTCCAGGTGTTACCTCCTCTGTTGCAGGTTGCCCAGTCTGCATCTTCTGAGGTGAAGTGGCATTTTGAAAGTTCACTTTCATCCATGCAGGTGAGAAACTGACGTGATGCATGTGGGACGGGCTGCTGTTGATGACCAACCTATGTCATTACCAAAATGAACTGGAATGACTGTAAACATTCAGTGGCATCGAAATGAAGCACTGAAATCTGTGTTGCTTTAAAGTCTGGTTACTACCATTAGCATCAAGACCGCTACCGCTATGGTACAGTACCCATCTCTTAGAAGCAGCAGTCACCATGTGAAGTGAAACTATTTTAAAGAGACGTAAAACGACTAAAAAGAAAAGCAAGTACCTGGCACAGCATGAGCACAGCATTAGCACAACACGACCACAAGAGATGTAAAATTCAGAAGAAACGACTGCAAGCAAATGCAAAGTCACTACAAACTCATGAAACACCGTAATACAGATGTAAAATATCCACACAGATGTTCAAGAGGACCAAGAATGAGCACAAGGAACCTGTCAAACATGAAACAACCACAAGTCGTCCAAAGAAAAATTCTGCAAAATGATGCAAAAGTCGCCACAAAAACAGACATCCAACCACTTCAAATGGACACTAATTGACCAGAAGAAGACTTTAAACAACCTCCAGCCGCACAAGCTGACAGGAAACTGACGCAAAAGAAGAAACGGCTACAAAACAACATGCAAAACCATCACAAAAGGACATGAAACAATTTAAATGAGATGGAAAACCACCAAGAAACAAACACAGAATGATGCAAATGGAAGAAACGATGCATAACTGCCACCGAGAGACACAGGATTAGTACAAAAACGCACAAATAGAACAACAAGGAGACCCAGAACAGCCACTAAAAGACCAAACCGAACAAATCCAGAATCCTCTGATGCTGCTGTGTTCAGTTTAAACATCTCAGCTGTTGACATGTTGTATCTTTTATGTCTCATGATCATCTCTGAGTGTGTCTCTCTGATAAATACATACGACGTCCAGCCCCCTTCCAGAAAACTCAGGACAGTGAACATAATTACGGTTTTTCCATTCCTTACTTCAGCATCAGCTGCAGGTGTTCTGTGAATATTCATTACACCTGGATCAGGTCCGTTACATCTACTGAGAGCAGCTCATTCTTTTTATCTGCTGTAGTTTTAACTTTTTTCTAAAGCGCGCATTGGAAGTAGAGGCATTTCCATTATCACCAGAGTTTCCTCACATAAACAGCTGCTTCTGTTGTCCTGATTCACCCGAGGAAATACTCACAAATGAGAATTTCTTGTCTGCCAATCTTTGCTGGCTTAGAGAAAACTCTGCTGGCTGCTTTGTGTCCCAATAATAATAACCCCCACCATGTTATCCTATCATTGATTTCTTTTTTTGGTTTGTTTGTTTGTTTCTTCCTCTAATTGCACATAATAGTAACCGGTCATGCGGAAAATCTGTCATTTGCCCACTGGGAGAAGAAATAAATTGTAAGGTTTCATGGATTTATTTACACTCGGATGAAGCTCCGCCTGGATTCTCCTCCTTGTTGCAGAGAGGACTCTGGCTGAAATTAATAGTTGGGGATCATTTATTCATGAAAGAATGGTCCCAGGAGTGAAAACACTTGGTGGTCTTCAGACTTGTGCTCCCTTTGTGGTGTTGGACGGTCTTTTGGTGCCCCCTGGTGTTTATGCAGGAGAACAGTGGCTTTTTTTAAAAATATATATATATATATATATATATATATATGAAACTCTGCAAATTTTTCACATTTCTGCATAAAAATAACACAAAACACAACTCAAACCTACTCAAACAAATGAAACAGACATGTCATACTTGTGTATTTATTTGTTAAATATCTGTCCGACTGTGAATTTGCTGGATTCAACCTCTTTGGAGATGGTTTTGTAACCTGTAACCAGCCCGATGAGCAACAGCAACTGATCCTGAGGACTTCCAAAAGCTCCTTTACCCTGTATTCACACTCTTTAACCTCCTGAGACCTGAGCTTTTATTTGGTATACATTTATAATTCCTCCATGTATAAAAACTACGCATCCTCTTTGAACAGGAAGTAGAAGTTATTGAGAAAAAAAAACAATGTCCTCATATGTGGACACTGATATTATTTCATTATTTATATTAAAAAGAACTCTCCAATGTGTGACAAAATATAAAACTGTTTATTTTAATACCTGAACATGGCTGTGCAAAGACAGACAAAACAATGAAGTCCCAATGTCCACAAGCGAGTACTTGCTAATTAGTTAAATTTGCACAACATATCAAACTAGAAAAGTTAATAAGCCTAAATACATAAATATTAACCTTTTCTTCCACTAGATGTCAGACTAAAGCGTCCACTAATGAGGACAATGGGTTTAAATGAAGCTAGCTGCAGAATAAGCTCCAATAAAACCTAAAAGTTGACGTCCTCATATGAGGACACAGGGTCTCAGGAGGATACGTCAAATTGTGACCAGTTCTTTTTTTTTTTTTTTAGTTTAGTGTTTTTAAAATGAAAAACAAAACATTGCACTGAATGACCTGAGTCTGATAACAGAGACTTGACTCTAATTTGACCCTGAAATCAATTTGTAATACTAGAGATGCACCTCACTGATATGTAATATTGGCTCATTTTTTTTTGAATAACACCAAAAAAGCGTATTTGTTTTTTAATTTATTGTGTTCTTTGTCTACTTTTAGGACTCGTGTGAATGTCTTCTGATGTTTTGAGTCATTTTATGGCGAAAATACAGAAAATTGTGAGGGGTGCAAAAGCAGATAACGTTATTATTTTAACATGTGTATCACCAAATGTATTGGTCTCCTATAGAGGAATTCATTTAAGGCATGTTTTACTTTACTACTTCCTCATGTATGAGTCTGTCTTTAAGGTAGTCGACACCTTCACTTCAGACCTTACATATATTGTAAATCTACCTTATCCCTTCTCCATATTGTAGTTCTATTATTTTGTCTTTATTGTTTTGTGGATATTTGACTGAGAGTCGTGACTTCACAGGTTGTGCTAAATTAAGATCTCACTCACAGACAGAACGTCAGGTCTTAAAAATTTGTCATCCTGTTGAAACAGGACGTGAAGAAGTAAAATCAAGCCACTCAGAGCTACTGTCTTACATTTTATTGTGACGGGGAGTCATAAAAATGGAGCAAACCTAAAATAAAAACAATACAAAAAAAAAAAAAAAAGACAGTGGATTTTACAAAGGGTGTGTGGGGGACAAACATTATGCAGCCTTCAAACAGTACGATGGAACAAGTTGGCACAGGACAGAAAACGGAGCGGGGGGGGGCGCGACGATGCAAATTTGGCTTCAAAATAATAAAATAAAATACAAAAAAAAAAAAAAAAGTAGAGGGAGGAGTAACGTCTTCATAACAAGATCCTTCATTTAAACGGCGACGACTCATGCTTTTTAAAAAAAATCACAGAGTTTTAGAATTCAGTAGCTTTATAACGACGCAGAGAGCGGATGCACATGTAACAGTTTCTATTTCTCACTTCATTCCTGTCTCTTTTCTATTTTTACATTAAAACAATCAAGTTTCAAGAATACACGTGTTATCTTTTTTAATTTTTTTTTTTTTGACTTTTTCCCCCCTCCTTTTTTTTTGTTAAAAACAAACTTCATCCCCCAGAACCACATTTTTGGGATTTTTTTTATTTTGTTTGTCTTGAGATTATTTTTCATACTAAAATATATTACTGTATCAATTCAAACTACAGTAATGTACACTACAATGTGTAATAAATAACCATAAAAGAAAATATAAAAATAAGACACATAAATATAAAAAAGTCTTCTAAAAACTAAACATGTATATTTATTTTATTTTTTTTTTTAATTCTGTGAAAAGGGTTCTAATACTGCCATTGTCGACAAACACATACAGAGAACTCAAAAATAAAATAAAATAGATAAAATAAACACTGTTCGGTAAAACCAAAAGAGACCACATTCACTAACGCTTGTTACCTGAAGTGCGGGACAGCTCGCCACAATTTCTTTTACTTATTTAAATTTGAAATTGGTTTAATTTTCTTTTAGTTTTATTTGTCCTGAGCCAACCTGACGGGGCACATTATCAAGTTTGAAGTTTTGAAACTCTCCCTGCGCGTTCAGGGATGTAAACATTTTATTCAACGTATTAAACGTCAACTCACGGAGAAACTGATTATCTGAAAGTTTCAAGGCATTTTTATATCCACAGGAAAGCTCGGTTTATTTCTCAGACGTCTTCTACACACTCGTATCCACTGAAAACATTTTAAGTTGCAAGTAAAGTTGCAGACTCTTCTTCTTCTTTTTAGTTTTTTTTACAAGGCTGTGACTTCCCCCCTTATCGTGAACATTTTATTTTGTAGAGACGACACAGAGCTGATTAGCTCATCAGTTAGTAAATTGGCAAATCATTCTCTCGTTTATGTTCATTTTTTTTTTTTTTATCATCATTTCCAAACTGACTTTGGGGAATTTTATGGCAATTAAAACATTTATGAGCCCACACGGAGCTCCATTTTCCGCTACTTTGTTTAATTGTTAGTGGAAACGATCAGATTTTCCAGTTTTCATGTGTGTCTGCTTCAAATCCTTAACAACAACAGCAACAATGACAACAACAGAGAAGGTCTAATTCCACAGGGAGTATTTTTCGGTCGGTGTGACATATTTGCTGTTCTGTGCAAGTCAACAAACATTAGTCAACATGGGTCTTGTGTCAGTAACAGAGGGACATAATACTGGCTACATGTGTGAAGAAGAAATAATAACACTGTTCAATGGCACTTTTAACAGCACAAAGGTCTTGCATAAGGCTGGAGGCATTGGGGTGGAGCAGGAAACAGCCCCGATCCTTCACATACAGTATGACTTCATATATATATATATTTATTTATTTATTTATAAGCTAATAATACTGAGGCTGAGAACGAAAGTCGACCAAAATAAGGAAAAGCTCGGTAAGAATGGGGGCGCCCGTGTTTCGGAGCCACAGCCGGAGGAGCCGGGCGTCGTCCGGAGACTCCGCCCGCCCGGGATCCGCCGGGTGGGCGAAACAGAGGCGCCCGATGCTGGCTTTGAGGTTGTGACTCCACCTTCCCTGATAGGACAAATTTGGTTATGGCGTACAGAAGCCGCATCCCGGACTCGCCCCCTCCCCTCCCCCTCTCCCCCTCCTTCCTTCCCTCTCCCCCTCCCTCCCCGAAGAATACTTTGTTTTCCTTAAGGCTAACAGTCAAACTGAAAGGTAATGCTAGCTAGCAAAGATTAACACTAACACAAACAACATGTGGCTAGCTAGTGTACACACATAACACTGAAGGGCATACGATGCATGAGGCATGTATCCATAGGTAAACCAGGAATACTGTAGTGCAGAGGTTTTTGTTCGTAGAACTCAATAAAATACTGATTTAGGAAAAATTCATTGGCAATAAAAAGGTATAGAAATCTTTCTCATCTTTACAGGTTAAAATGTTTTTTTTTTTTCTTGTTGTTTTTAAACGAGAACAGGATTAGTAACACTGACTGGGTGAAAAGAAACAAACAAAACCAAAAAAACAACCTGGGATGTCAGTAACGAGTCGAACAAGCCGATGGGTGAGTCCTACTTTTAAAATCTGTACTTCTATAAACAATTTAAACACTGATATTTTCATTTTCACAAATAAAAAGTCACCTTTTTTCAGTTTTTTTTTTCTTTTTTCTTTTTCAAGTTCAGGCACACCTGGGTTTTTGTACACAGTAGTGGACCGTTAAGATCAGGCAACTGCCGTGACTTTCTTCTGATGGCAAGATGCGGTTTTTAATGTGACTTCATTCACGGATGCGTTCTTATTTGGCGTTTGTCATGTCTTCCTCTGTAAGTTCGCTGCTGTCTGACCAGTCCCTGGAGCTTTTGTCTGTTTTCGCTTCACAGTCTACCACACTCGTGTCTTTTTCTTCGGTTCTCGCCCCCGGCGGGTGGTCCTCCCCCAGCTCCACCTCGACCACATCGCAAGCAAACTCGTCCACCTTCTCTTTTTCTGTCTCTTCCTCCTCCTCGTCTTCCTCGTCCTCCTCCTCCTCCTCCTCGTCGTCGTCGAAGTTGCCCTCGTAGATCTCGCACTCGCCGTCGTCCACCTGCACCACCCGGATGTCGTCCATGCACATGGCCTCGTCGTCCTCGTCTTCGTCCTCCTCGCTCTCCCTCTCGTCTGAGTCCAGCTGGGAGGTCTCGGTCCGGCTGCCGGGCTCCAGCTGGACCCTGCGGGGCCCCGCGCCCGAGTTGGGCCCGTCCTTCTTGCAGTAGGAGTAGCGGTGGTTCATGTGCTGGGAGTACGACCCCGAGTGCGAGAAACGCTTCCCGCACTTGTCGCACTGGTAGGGTTTCTCCCCGGAGTGCAGCCGCGAGTGTTCGATCAGGTGGTGTTTGTGTTTGAAAGCCTTCTTGCAGACGTTGCACTCGTGGGGCCGTTTTCCTGCAGATGAAACGAGATAAAGTCAGAGAAACGCTGATGTCCCTGATTTATAGATGACACATCTACTTTTTTTATAGGTTTTATAAATAAACCAGATTTCCTTTGCAGTTTTTCGTATGTTATCATCATGTGTGAAACTGTATTAATGAGGCAAAGAGACAAAGTGTTAGCGATGGGTTAAAAGAAAGAATTCTGATTCAAACTGATCTTTGATAAAAGCTGTTATCGATTCTCATCCCATAAGACTGTGCGGCAACATCAGTCCACTTACAAGGTCTAACATCTAAAACAGAAGCTTCTACTTTGCACAGTTGGGCCTGAAAGCTGATTAGATTTAAACGAGAGAAGACAAAAGACATATACAAGATGGGTAAATATTGTAGAAATACCACAAATCTCTGGCATCGACCTTTATCTTTGTGAAAATGGAGAAATGAATCCCACAGAGAGTTCAGTAAAGTCTTTCATAACTAAATTGTGTTGAAACTGAAACATCTCTAAATGAATTGAGATGAATCAGGACCTTGTGAAACTGAATTGAATTGACTCAGAGGATCTGGAGCCATAACCAGGCCTTCCAAGTTCACAGCCTCTTATCACGAAAATACAACACTCCAACAAACTAACCTCAGTCTCTTTTCCAAAAGGCTCTGTGACGTATGGTTTAAGGCTCATTTAAGGTTTAGTGGGACTTAGGGTGCAGGGGTCTGTAACAACATCCCCCAAACACTAGGTGGCGCTGCTGTGTTTCTACTTTGTACTTGATGCAGAAGCCTAAACTGCCTAATAGCTTGAACACTTCATTAAATCACAATCCTAAAATCTGCATCTTCCACACGGCACATGTTTAGTCTTCAACATTTGTTTTTTGTTTTTTTGTTTTGCTCAATCCGAAAGTTAAAAAATGCTTTAATCGACCATAATCAGGACAAATCACCGTTCTTCGAACACGGGTCTGTAACAAAGACGTCACCGATCTGATCTTCGAATAGGAAAAGCGTTTTAAAGTTTAGAAATCACAGCACGTGGCCAAGTAACTGCTATTCACTATAAAACCCAATAAACCCCACTGATAATGTGTGGATCTGGTTTTAAAGAGCACTGCAGTTAATCGTTTTAAGAAAGTCCCCTGAAGGATTTGAACTTAAAGCTCATGTGTGGGTACAGTATGGTTTGTGTGTTTTTAGGTGGATGAAATCATGGCTAAACCAACAAACACACACACACACACACACATCTCTGCACAGTAGTACACACAGATAAGTGCTAACAGACTTTAACAGAACCACATTCCAACGTGTCACCAGCCGGAGCTTCAGGGGAAAAAGATCCTTTTTAATTCAGCACACCAGCCTCTATAAATACTGACGGTGCGTTTACAGGCCAGGTGTCACATAAAAAGACGTATAAAATGATGTCACATCTCCGATGCTGGAGCGACCTTTAGGCAGAAACTTTTTTTTTTTTTTTTTTGAATTAAATAAGCAAAACGTCTTTACATTGCGCAAAAAATGTTATTGGCTACTTTCCACCTGAAGGCTCACCTGTGTGTTCGTATTTGTGCCTGAGCAGGGAGCTGCCCTTCTGGAAGACCTTGGAGCAAAGATCACAGGGGTAGATGCAGTTTTCCACCCGCCGCCTCTTTATCACTGCAGGCGAATCACAGTCTCTCTGCTCCTCTGTCGCTGTGACGGCTTCAGAGCTGCTCTCCAAAGGCTTCTCCTGCTGCAAATGGGTAAAAAAATTTAGCAATGTTTACAGATGAAAGAATTTCGTATGGCTAACGTTACTTCTCAGCTCTTAGCATCCAAGCTACATTACTGAAATGACCTAAAACTAACTGAAACTGAGGCTAATCCACTTTTCTATATCCATACTAGTTCATATGGATCATTGTCGAGTCCAATTGTCCATAATTTGATCTGATAATCCACATTTTTCATTGAGTATGCATTGACATGAATGCGTACTCTCTATGGTCTGGGTTGTTGCAACAGTGTCAAACTGATGGGAGTTTAAATACAAACAATCCCAGTTGAGGAACCAAGTCCAACTCTCATAAAACCCAATTCTAGATTGTGTTTATCCAAACCAACCTTATGGCCATTGAGCACGACAGTCTTGGCGCCGGTGGCGTTCCCGGCTGTAGTGGCGTAGGTGTATGTGAGCTGGGGGATGAGGATGGTGCGCTTCGTGGTGGTGTTGATGGCGCTGAGGCAGCCCACCGCTCCCACCGTGCCCTGGCCAGCAATGGCCAACAAGGTGGGTAGCTGCGCGGCGGTGACGATGTTGACGGGTCTCCCGGACTGAGGCGCGGTGACGTAGATAGTTTGACCCTTGAGCTGCTCCTTCCTCAAGCAGGTCAGGTTCAGAGGCTGCTCCTGCTGCTTGACGGGAGGTGTGGTTTTCGCGTCGTTTTCTAATGCTGCTGTGATATGTTTAGGAAGAGAGAGGTCCAGGGGCTCTGCCTGGGAGTCCGGGGCCTCCGGGTCCTCGGGTTCGCTTTTAACAATGACGAGGTCCCCGTTGCTGAGGTTGAGTGATGTGGAGCCTGACGGGGAGGCGCTGCCAGACTCTGATGAGGCTTTGTTGGATACTTCCTGGATGGTTTTATCTTCTTCTTCTACTGATGTGTCCTCTGAGTTTGCGGTTTCAGTCTTTTTGGAAACTGCCGCAGCGCGACAGTGGGATTTCCCCACGCTTTTACCCGAGTTCATCTTGATGAACCACTTTCTGACCACGTCCACCGGAATGCTGACGGACTCCGAGATCTTTGTCAGCTCTTGCTCGCTGGGGTTGGCGTTGGAGGCAAAGTAGGTCTTGAGGAGCGAGAGGAGGTCGTCCACGGGCGGCTCCTCCAGCGTCACCCCGGCCTCGCTTAGCAGAGCGGCAAACGACGGGTCCAGAGCGGCGGAGTCGACGGCCTCGCCGTTGGCCGCTTTGCGATGCTGGAGGAGGTGCAGCGCCTCCAGGTTGTCGGGACAGTCGTCACATAGTAAACATGTACTACTTTGTACTGGTGCACTGCTGCTGCTGCTGCTGCTGGGTTTTGGCATAGGGGCTGATTCTGAACTTTTAACACTTTCTGTCTGTGTGGCTTCCTCTTTCTCTGTATTTTTGATGGGCACAGGTTCTGGCTCAGCCTTAACGATGGTGAGGTCAGCCACCTCTGGGGTTTGGGGTTTGTCTGTTTTGGTCGGGGTAGGGGCTGCAGCGGCCGCGGTAGTCGTGGCGGCGGCCGTGGTCGTGACGGCAGGCGGGGGAGGAGGGTTATTTTTGACGACGAGCGACGTGGGCTGGGTAGTGGCAGTGGAGGCAGCCGTGGGGCCGATGCTGTAGTTGATGATGATCTTTGTGGTTCCATCGTGATCCACGAAGGCCGGTAGACTGATGATCTGTTGCTGTGGCTGCTGCAATACAATCCCCTGCTTCCCCTGCGTCGCCACCCCGTTGGCCGAACCCAACACCTGCCTGAGTACGTTTCCGTCCATCGCCACCTTCAGCACATTCTGCAAGTCATTTATGTTGATGCTGATGGGCAACATCAGGCCGACCGTCGGTACGACCATGGCCACGCCCTGAGGCACGGTCGCAGCGGGGACCACGGCCGGCTGCGTCGTCCCTCCGTTCACCACTCCATTACTGCCAGCGGAAGTCGCTGGTGCTGCCATCACAGGCTTGCACTCATACTCCACAGGTTCTGATTTGATCTGCGTGACGGGCAGCTGCTCCTGGAGGGGTTTACTTTCAGTTTTCTCTTTGAGAATCACACGGGCCGGTGCGATCACAACAGGTCTGCTCTGCGTCGTCGGCGGAGGGGGCTTGATCGATGTTCGGGCGACACCGTTAGGGGGGCCTGCACCCACGCACTTCTTGCTACTGATGTGGGAGCTGTAGGAGCCCGAGTGCGAGAATCGCTTCTTGCAGTTCGAGCATTCGTAGGGCTTCTCACCTAAAAGGGTCAGAGAGAAATGACAAAAACCTAAGTTAAGGACGATAAGTGGAAAAAAAAGCTTTGACATGGTGCACCTTATTGTTTTACCAAACCATTTTGTCACCAGTCAGAATTATGCAAATGTCTACCACATGGAAACACCGTCCACTAAATAACTCTTTGTAATACTGCGCTTGCAGCGTTGAGTGCTGGTATTATCTCTTAAACTGAGAGCGGTGAAGCCAAGAAGAGCTAGCCAGGGCTACACAATTACAATATATTATGATGCAGAGTTGTATGCTTACTTTTTTAAGTTGTAGTGCTGGTGCTAGCAAGCTAAAATTTTATTAGCGCACACAGCAGGTGGACAGTTAGTGAACGTGTTTATTGTCAAAATAAATTTGATACACATCTTGATACGACTTCCAGGACAAGAAAAAAAAGAGACAACAGTCATTGGCTGCGTTCATTAGCTCCTGTGTTTCTGCGTGGTCGCGCAATGCATTGTGGGCTTTGTTTACGTTGGTACTCCATTCACAAATCTGCCACTTCAAGGAGCGCCGGTAACTTTCACGGAGCAGTGTCGTGTCAGTAAGAGCAAAATGTCCCGGGACGTTCGGTTCAAAGTAACACAAACAGCAGCGAGTTTTTCGGTGTCTGTCCCTGTGTGGCCATCGCGCTGGTGCCGGTACCGGAGAAAAAAGCGTTATTTGTGTCGGTTGGACTCAAATAATTTTTTAAAGTTACGTTAAAAAATTAAATATCATTGGACGCAACTGTTTATTGTCTGAGCCGAAGAGAAAAAAAACCTGCTCCTTCAGACTCGCTAACATTAATGTTAACAAAGTGACAACAACAAAACACAACTGCAGCATCACGCGATGTAAACAAGCTTTCCAATTGCCCGCTAAGCCCACAATGCATTGCGCTTTTTGCTCATCACTAGGGATGTTCGATAATATTTTTTCTTTCAATCAAGTAATACCGAGGCTAAGATACCGATATCGATACTTTTAGATCTCTCTGTGTCTGAAAATGAAAATTTGTGAACGTAGTTATGAAAAACGTATTTATACCTCTGTATAAGAGCTAAACAAGCTGCTAAATATCAAACTTCTCTTTAATCAGAGCAATTTAAAAGAATCAGGTACAAATCAACAAGTCAAGTCAAAGTCAAACTAAGAACAGTCGCTCTGACTTGGATATGATTCTTTTTGGACCATATAGAGTCGTCTTCAGGTCACAGAACTTTAACTTTGACAAACAAGGTCTCAGTCTACATCCTCTATCAGTTCCCATTTGTACGTTTTTGTTAAGAAAACCTCCATCATAGAGGTCTGTCTCAGGTGTGGGGGCAGTTTCCTGCGCTCCCTCTCTCTCATGACACAGAGTCTGTAATCAATTCCAAAAAAAAAGCACAAAAAGCATAAGACTTCATATCAATATTTTGATGTGAAGAAATATAAAATGAGCTGCAGCCCACAAGTTGGGAATCACTGAACTAAAGCAATGGATGAGGAGTATCCAACCTAAACACTTATTTGGTACAGTTATCTATACTAAAACTTGTATTCGGACACATAATGACCTCAAGAAAAAAATACAAATGTTTTCCCCAAACAAATCAATTTACCTATAATTAGCTGGTAGAAGATAAAACCAGAACAACCTGTCTTGTAGAGATGTTTCATCCAAGTTCTTCAGTTCTAAACGACTGGTGGGGAGTATAAATGGTACCATTCAATGGTTCTAAACAGATCACAGTCTTTAATTTTCAAGAGGGCAACACCCTCAGATGTTCCTGTTTTATCCCCAACCCTCCACTGGTCTTTTTGAAGACGCTGTAGGAGTTATGTGGATTAAATATCTTTAAGAAACCCTACAAGTCCAGTTGGATTTGTTCCAGCCTTCTGTTATGTGACCTAGATGACTGTCAACCTTCACCTACACAGCTACCAATCAGAAGCAGTGATGTAACAGCCTCTTTTTTTGTGTGTGCGTGTGTGTGTGAATGCAGTATCTCACCGCTGTGAATGCGCAGGTGTTCCTTCAGGTGGTGTTTGTATTTGAAGGCCTTGGAACACTCGGTACACTTGAACTTGCGCGTCCCACCCGATCCTCCTCCCGATCCGCCTGAGCCTCCGGAGCCTGTTTTCAACTGGGACAAGTAATGCTGAGACAAAGAAGGACAACGGTCCGTACATAAATACATAAATAGCCTGCCTGATATTTTTATTTTCTTTGAATATCTGTTTTTTGTTTTGTTTTTGGGATCGACACCCACACCAGGTTTTTCTCCAGAGTTGCCGACATTTAGTGAGACCAGATTATAACAGATGTCTCTTTTGCAGGGACATATGCAGAAGCAACAGCAGAGGGAGAGGGACCTTGAATCCAGGACACTTGAAATGAGAGATACTTGTTTCCAGAGTCTGGGCATTGCTAGTACACGTGCATGAATGAGCCCAGGAAACCTAATGAACCTAGGTCAAGGTTGAGGGAGGTGAAGTTAATTTCGTAGGGCTGAGGCAAATCCTTTGGACACATTTGCAGTGTATTAGTCTGGATTCTTAGATGTGCCACTCTCTTTCTTTCTTTCTTTCTTTCTTTCTGTAATCTAAACTGTTGAATCCGAATGTTGACTTTGTATGAATAATAAATCAAACTGCGTTAAAGGAGATCCCAACATAAAAAGTCTGCACAAAGATTAAACAAACGATAAATTCACTCCTACAGAAACTGAGGTCCAAGAGAAAAGACTAAAATATCTTTTATGTCAGATTTCTTTTAGGAATGAATTGTTTCCTCAAGACTTTTTAAAGACCCTGAAGCCCTAAAGGAACTTGTTACTAAAGTATTAGACCTTGTGCTCCTGCTAAAATATGCGAGTCTGTGCCTCCCAGCTCAGAAATGTTACCTGCTCTCTGTTGAGGACTCTGTGATGGGTCATGTGCCTCTCCAGCTGCGAGCGGTAGGTGAAGGTGTAGCTGCACTGTGAGCAGCTGTAGTTGTCCTCGCTGGTCTCGTGACGATACTTGATGTGCTCCTTCAGCGAGGCGTTGCGCTTGTAGCCCCGGGAGCAGTAGGGGCAAGTGTGCAACTGGGAGAAGGAATCAGGCGTTCCTGTTAAAAAAGAAAAAAGAGGTATGTATAACTATAAATATATACTATAACCTTCCTGTAAGTGTTTTAAATTAAAAGTTCTACTTTATTGTGAAACATTTGGAGACCATGTATCTGTAGAACAACAATATATGATATTTGAAGGATGTCAACACAGAGACAAGATATTACAATAGAGGTTATGTATCGATGTTATGTATTGATGCTTAGGGGAAAAAAAAACATGGTGAAATTTATCAGTAAATACAGGAAAACCGGGGAAAAAGGGGATTATCAGATCAAATTAAGGATAATTGGACTCGACTATGATCCATATGAACTATTAAATAACGAACATTGACGTGTGACCAGAATTAAGTTCTCCTGGTATTTATATGGACATGATTTCAAGACAGGGAAATACTACACTGATACTAAAATATGACCTTTTGGTACTTTATACACCTCAGCTCCAACGGCTTTGTACTAGAGTACCACCTTATTTGGAAAAGTGGATTAGCCTCAGTTCATTTCAGTTATGGCCGTAACCACGGAGATTTCACTTGCTGTGTGGTCACGATCATACCCTCTATTACCATTTAACTTTTGTCTCAGTCTCTGTGAAGCAGTAGTTTGGAGGAGTTCAGTGTGTGTGTGTGTGTTGGATGTGTATATAAACGTTACCGTTTTCATCAGCGCCTCCGGTCTCTGCTGGACTCTGCTCGTCCTCGGGGGCTTCAGGATAGATGATGGCTGTGTCTCCCTGCTGGAGAATCTCTTCTACTAGAGCATCCTTCACAGCTGCCTCCTCTTCCTCTTCGGACACGCACTCTTCCTTCACTAAAAACACAGGATGCACAAAATGTAAGATTATTTTAGCAGCTGGAGCGTTTACAGGCTACTGTCTGGAAGTCGATCCATTAAAAAAAAGGGAAAGAAAAAGGTTATTTTATTGAGAGAATAGATTAAATAAACTTTTAATAGAGCTCCTGTAAAGTTGCTGCTGGTTTGAAGCTTCACCACTAGAGAGCGCCACACGACTTGCTAATAGTCCTCGTGTCTGTTACCATTTATCTCACATTTCTGCAAGGTCTTGAGTTTATATTTCTAAAATTAAACGGTGCACCGTCTTGGCAGCTTCCCCAAATTCAGAATTTTTCGCACGTTCCACATGGCTGATGTTTGCAACTTCCATTTCATGAAATGAGATGCTTACGAGAGGCTGGATGTTGGTCTGAATGCAGCCAAAAGTCAAAAGTACAAAGTGGAAATAAAGGAATCTGAATTCGGTTTCAGAAGTTTTTGACAGCTTGGCCAAACATTTGAAACTGTTCACCTCTAAAATACTAAAAAGGACATTTGATAAATTTGATACAGCTCCACTAACACGACTCCTGTGATATTTTCAGATGGTAAATTGATGATGATTAGGCCAAGGTTGGAAGGACAAAGCCAGTCGTACAGAAATGAGGTAGTCCTGCTTTCCCCAAACAGATATTTAAAGAAATATCCAGCTTATCTGAACTAACTGTCCTGATGAGATCTATTAGTGAAGTGAGTTCACTTGAAACAGCTGGTGTGCCGACAGTCTGCGTTTTCTCCGTAAGCATAATGAGCTTTTCAAAGAATAATAAAAGGCTCTGGGCTTGATTAAGATGTGGCACTTCAGAGGAACGTTACCCAGCAGGGATGCTGGTACTGGTGCTGGTACTGCTCTGACAGTCTGCCTCCTACGCAACACACACACTGTGTCATGAAACCAAAAAACTATTCAAATTAAACTACGAGACGCGGAGCAAAGGAAGTCACTAATTTACCCAGATCAAAATAAATATCTGAAAGCGCTCGTACAGTTTCAAAAGATGAAGTGCTATAGACCCCTTCACGGTTTGTAAACAATGTGGTGTTTTTTGAGGGGCGGGGCTTAGCTGGAGGCAAAACATCTCAAACAGTAGCTTGTTAACGGCGGTTAGCATATTTCAACGGACTGTTTTGACAAGAATGGATGAGGAAAACACATATTTTAGAGAATATACTAATACACTCACTCCCCAAGACGGTGAGTGTTTAGTGTGTTTAAAAAGTTGACTCTGACTGATGGGACTACATTCACCGACCCTTATAGGACGATTTGACCAAAGGACACAGAGGGGACGAAGTCTGGTCTGTCTTTATCAAGTGAAGCCTCTCCTACAAAGATATTACAAGACGTAAGTGGAACCACTGTGGAGGGAAACGTAGTAAATGAAACTTCTGCTTGGACCTGAAACATAAAACTAACATTGCGTTAGCTTGTGGTTCACGTTAGCATTAACATGTAACAAGGATCCCCCAAATGATGATTAACTTCACAATTTAGTCTGACCCATAACGTTATCCAGGCTGAAACTGATGATACATTACATATTAATCTTATCTGATAAGAAGTATGTGCACGTTGTTGATGATTGTCTACAATCCTTTCTTTTAATCACCAAAGCCAAACCAGAGTTGTCTGCGACTGGCAGTGGCTGGTATGTGACAAACCTTCAAGTCAGTGTTTTTGATTTTTCAGTTTTGGCTACAAAAATACAGCTAGACGACATTATCGTGGTTGAAAGTGACGGTGTTCACCTCAAGTTTCCCTCTGTTTTGCCTCCAGTTAACATTGTGACGTCACAATGACGTAGACCATGAAGGCGTCTATTAGCGTCATCAAGCTGCTGTTATGATCAGTTCTCATTCTCAAACTCATTTCAGAATAACGCTGCAAAGGCATCATCAAATAAGAGTGTCAATTCTTTAAACAATCTTTAAACCGACGATAGTCGATTAATGCTTTGTGTGAAACTGAAACCGTGCCAGCCTCTCAATAGAAACTCAAACCAATGAGACAGAAGCGTCAGTATTTGAAGTCAATACAAGTCGTCATTGCGTCTTATTTGTCACCTTTGCCACATTACTGTAATGCACTTTATATGGGGGTTAGTGGGTCTTCCATCAAGTAAATATGACCAAATTTCCCCCATTTTAGCCTCACTCATACATTTTAGGGTCTTTTTAAAATTCTTTTATTTGCTTTTAAATCCCTCAATGGTCTTGCACCATCCTGCCTATCTGAGATGTTGTGTCGATATTCACCCACCCGCTCTCTCAAGTCAGCTGATCGTGAATGTGCCAAAAACTAAATGCAAGCTCAGAGGTGACCATGTTTTCGCTGCGGTAGCCCCTAAAATGTGGAATGATCTGCCTCTGCACATTAGACAGGCTTCTTCTTTGTCTTGTTTTTAAATCTCTTCTTAAAACCCATCTTTTCTCCATGGCCTTTGATACCTGTAAGATGTTGAGTTTATTGTTTTGGTCTTATTGTATAGCTGTTTTTTTTTTTTTTTTTTTGGTAACAGATGTTTTATGTCTTTTTTGTCTAAGTGATTTTATTTGTATTTATAGTTGTTGTTATATCTCTTATTTATTGTCTTTTATTTACTCTTCTGTGCAGCACTTTGGGACCCTGTGGTTTTAAAGTGCTTTATAAATAAAGTGGGATTGGATATTATTCACACAACAACTCAACAAAGACTTGCTAGTTTTAAAAAGGCTGCTTTTTAAACTAGGGGTTGGTATTAACAAGGACTTCACGATAAAATACGTATCACGATACTTGAGTTACGATACGATAAATTATTGGGATATTATCATATTAATTGATTTAAATGCAACTTAAAATACACGTATATATGTACATCAGATGACAATGATAATTCATTGGACAAATTGAGTCAAAAAACAATATTAACTCAAATTATCCATTTCCAATTTATTGCACTTGTACAGATATAGTGGTGGTGGACGTGTGGACGTCGTTCATGTTCGGCCCAAAACATGACTTTTTGTTTTTCTATTCAAGTTAAAATATTAAGAAATTCAAAACCGATAGTGTATCGGAAGAAAAAAATATAGCGATACACTACCATGTCGATATTCCTTCCCACCCCTACTTTAAACTCTAACTCCGTTATCAGCAGAGTATTTGTTGCTCGTGATAACACCTGGAGTTGTGTTAAATACTGATGTCTACACTGGCAACAGCAGACAGAGAAGAAGAAGAGGGGCAGGGAGCTTACTTCTCTCTTGTTGAATAGAAACACTGATAAGAACGAGCGGAGAGGTGAAACCGTGACCGGCGTTGCCATGGTGACCAAGCATTTTTTTTTTTTTTTAAAAAGGGCAGGTGGGACCAGTGCCAAAGGCCACGCCTCTTCCAGCCGAGCCGTGTCGGGGACAGGTGCAGATGTGCAGTTATAGTGGTCACAGAAGAAGAAGAAGAAGAAATAGAAAGGCGTCATTTGTCCTGTGCTGTGTTTGTGTTGTGTGTGTCTTCATAAAGAGGGCGCGTCCAGGCCGGGTCCCGTTAAGCCTCATTTTAAACACTTCCCATGATCTCATCCGAAAAGCTTTCCAAATCTCTCTTTCCCCTGCGAGACGCACTCATCTACCTTTCAAGATTCCTCCTCCACCTCCTCCTCCTCCTCCTCCTACTCTCTTTGCTCGCTCCTTTGTCTCTTGCTGCCTCTTTCTTTCTTCACCTTCTGCCTTATCTCACTCCTTCCCTCCAAGTTATATTTGTACAGCTCAGGACTACGTGTAGCCTCTGACACCCTCGGTTCAGATAGAGGGAAAAAACCAAAACATTTTAACAGGAAAGACTGCAAAGCTCGGTGTAGAACTCTTCTGCTGTTGCACTCATCAGCCGCGGTGGAATCAGGGTTTAATAAATAAATGCGATTTGACAACAGCGGGGGAAACCGTAAACTATTTAGTCCTATTACATAACGACAGAAGTGATCACAGATATCTGGAGAGAACAAGTTTATATGAGCCGAGGCTGACTCACGCTTTACAGTTGGAAATAAATTATTCGCCACTGTGCTACCGACATCAGACGAAAGCCCTGTCGGCACGGGATTAGTTTTACCTGGTGACGTCACGCCCTACGCCTGTGTTTCATGTGGTGCATTGGCTCGGCATAAACACACTCTGTGCTTAACTCAAATCTACTGTGCATAGTTATGTCTCTTCCACTTCATTTTTTGACAGTTTTTGTTAATTCTACTTGATAATAAAAATATATTTTTATCCCTGGGAAGAAATTATGAACCCAGCTTTGTTGACGTACACATCAATGCTTGATTTAATGATTTCATCAGACTTTGCACCTACCATCTGTCCAAACTTGGACTCACAGCACATCCTTCATAACTCTTAAGTGACAAGAGGCAGGAAAAAGGTCATGAATCAAACAACAGTCTTGAAAAAGTAAAATCTCACGGCAAAAATCACAGAGATGCAGATTTGCGCTCGATCAGTTTGATCACAGTAACACTGTGTTACCAGAAATAACCAAGGTAGTTAAGTTTTACTTCACAAATTAAAGACATGGATGATTCGCACAGGAATAACATCCTGAGACCCTGCGTCCTCATATGGGGACATAAAATTTTGAGTTTGTGGCAGCTTGTTCTACTTCACTTAAACCTTTTTCCTCATAAATAGTTAGTGTAAAAACATGACAGCAGTTGAAACTTGCTTATTCGTGTTTATCAAGTTATCTAATTTAATATAACACACAAATTCTTTCAATAGTAACGAGCTATAATTAATTGGGGGTATGTGTGTGACATCACAGCCAGCAAAGTCTCCATGGTTACGGCCACTGTGTGGCAAAAAGTGATAGTTGATCATGGAGATTAGCAGCATTAGTTTGAATCATAGGCTTTAATAGCATCTAAACTGTAGAATGAATTTAATTAATGGTGAACAGCTGTTGACTGACTGAACCAACAGATTTGAAAAGCAGTCAGAGATATATTTTATATTTTTACAGATATCTGCCAAAGAAAAGAGAAGTAAATGGATCGCTGCATTACGAAGAAACATCTGGAACCCAGACACAGAAACCTGGTGTTGTGGTTCACATTTAGTGTCAGGTAATGTTAATTTATGCTGTATGTTTTGATGAAGTCAGACCTTAAGTTACATTCTGGAGGGCTGTCACATAAGTTTGTGGATGTTGTTGTTCAATTCCAAAAATAAATGACAATAAAACAATAAACTGAATATTTGTGATCACTCCTCGTTGTCCTTTTAACGCTACAGTATTGTATGGTTAACGTTACTTCTCAGTAAAGCTCTTAGCGTTAGCGTCTTTCATTTAGCTACATTTATCATAACTGAAATGAACTAAAACTAACTTAAATTGACTGAAACTGAGGCTAATCCACTTTCTACTAGTCCAACAATTGTCCTTAATTTGATCTGATAATCCACATTTTTCCTGGTCTCGCTGTATTTACTGTTTATTATTTCAACATGTTTTTGCCACTCAGGGGGCGTCACCCTCCATTAGCAAGTACAGGATGACGGGACTTGCAATTTGCAATTCTACTTATGCACAGCAATGTTCAGACGTGAAAATTAACATATTTTCCTACATATTGGTGACTTTATTTAGTGAAATAATCCCAGTGTCCACACACGAGGACATATTTTTCATCCAAAAACTACTTCCTGTTCAAAGGCGATGCTCAGTTTTTATAGTTCTTAGGTCCTACTGACCCCAAATAAAGAGAAAATGGGAAATTAAATGCCAAACAAAAGCTCAGGTCGACCTCCTATTCTTTACCAAAGATCAAGTGATTATTAGTCACTGATCAAAACGAAAGTTGACTAAACAGGTTGTGATGCACTGATTTGCCTTTGCAGGAAAACATTTGCGTGTACGCACGTCACCTTCCCCTGTACCCTTCAACCATCGCCTCCCGTCGCTCTCCGTCCTCCTTCCTCCTCTTTGTGTTGAACGGTTACTGTCATCTCCCTCCATCACCCCTTCTCCCAGCCCTCCTCCCCCCTCCTCTCTTGATTCACCTCTCTGCATATTTTCCCACCACACTCAACAATTACACTTAATGCCTCCTAAAAAAAAAAAAGCTGCACATTAATGACAACCAGGACCCTGACACACACACACACATATGCACACATGTGGAATATCAGACTGCAATGAAAACAGGAAATCATGTGGTGCACACACACACACACACACACACACTCTGCACAGACACAAACACCCTGTGCACTGCACTCGTGTACCTTTGCCAGGACCTGTCACTGGGAGTCCGTGGTGAATTTATAAGGCAGGATGGATTGGAGCTGCAGTGCGGCCCAGACTGCAGGGGGAGCAGCCCACACTAATCTCTCACCAGAGGACCAACTCAACACCAGCTGCTCTCGCCTCAGACGGGAGAGGGAAGAAAAGGAGCGAAAGTCAGACAATCCAGAAATATCAAGCGCGGCCTTTGAAGAGTTCCCACCGTGGCTCTGCAGCGCTGCAACATTTCAGGACTTTTTCCACGACTTCCCTCCAACACCAGTCAGAAGCTCCTACACACTCACACACACACTCACACACACGTGAAAACCCCCCTTCCTGGTTTGTTAATGTTTTTCTAAAGGAGTGAACGCAGCGGCTTCCGCTGCAGGTGCAGCTGAAGAACAACAGGTAACGCCATAAACGCCTCACTCAATCCAGTGTGTTACATCACTTCATTTCTTTAATGTCCTCAAGGAACAAACCCGCTTCGGTGACTTCATCACTTCTCTGGGAGGAATAGTATTTGCAGATTGACTAAATTGAGGCTGTAAATGCAGACACAAGTTTACCTTCCTGCATTATTGCCATGAAAGTCACATGACGTTAGCGGTCAAGGGTCAAAAACAGCAGCACAGAAATGCAAAAAATCCTTAAGCTCAACACTGAATATTACACTTTCTGGACAGTTCCCAAAAGAAAACAACTATTTTCTTATTTTACAAATTAAAACAGAGGAAGACATTAATTAATTACAGGAATGGACCCGTAGCTGGTCATTGTCCAAGAGCTGAAGATTTTAATATAAAGCAGAGAAAAGACCACGGCCATGCGAAGAACAACAATTAAAAACACAGCAATTGTTTTCTTTGTCGCAGCCACAACATTAAAACCACTGACAGGAGACGTGAATAACATTTAAACCATCTTGTGACAATTCAGTGTTCTGCTGGGAAACTTTTCAACCTGGCTTTCATTCATGTGGATGATACTTAGACATGTAGCTCCCACCTAGACCAGACCAGACCAGACCCCCCCACCCCATAACAATGACACTCTATGACACTTTGTGGAGCAGCCATCCCCATCAGGATGCAGCCACTGACACAATAACGCAAACAACACAAGGTGTTGACTTGGCTTCCAAATTCACTAGACCTCAAACTGATCAAGTATCTGTGGGATGATCCACAGAGGCCCCTCCCCTCAACCCACAGGACCCAAAGACCCTCCCACTAACACCACAGGACACGCTCAGAAGACCCATGTCCATGTCACAAGGGAGACCTACACAATGTGAGGAAGATGGTCATAATGTTATGCCAGACTGGTGTATAATCATCACTGGTTTGCAGGAATGTGGAAAAACTTTTATTTGTATCAGCGGTTCAGACTGGATGTTTGTGAGAGCCTAGCAGCGATGTGGAAAGTTCATAAAATCTGATGAATTGACGACGAGTGACCTGAGCTGATAGAGGACTTGGAAAGTCTGTGAAAAAAAAAAAAGGTTGGATGACAAGAACAAAAATATTTCCCTGGAAATATTTTTAGGTTGGGCTACTTTCACTCAAAAACTTGAGATGGGGAGACACAAAATACATACATATGAAAGGGTTACCTTGGCAACCAGAGCCTGGAACATCCCCTAGCAACCAAGAAAGACATGGACGACAAGTGTGACGCTCTAAATGTGAATGGACAGTTGGGAGATGATAATTCACAGTTTAATTCATAGGTCTTCAACAGGGGGTCCACAACCCCTAGAGGGTCCGTGGAGGTACTGCAGGGGGGGACACAAAATCTTGAAAAAATTAGAAATTTATATATATATTTGTTTCAAGTTTCCCTTCTTTAAATCCACATTAACATGAATCCAACATATCTTAATAAAGGGACAAATGAAGGCGGGAGGCAACGTCTTTCAGGCAGCGCCACAATATTAGCAAAGGAGAAGGTAACAGCGCAGCTAAGCTCTCAGCTCTCATCAACATCCATTCATCCAAAGTTAGCAAAGTTAGCGTGCTTCTCATCAGGGTCAGACATCTCACTAAACATATCTCAGGTATGTTTAAAGTTGAAACTTGAACCTGTCAACACACACATGCACACACACACACACACACCAGTTAGGCGTGTTTATGTTTGCGGCAGTAGCACGACCACTCTACCGCTGCACATGTTTGAAATAAAAAAAAAAAATATTTGTACATGTGTATTATCTGAGTAGCTTAATACTGAATGCAAAATGATAATAATGATGTATCTTTATAAACAGAACTAGACTGAGTTTAATATAGAACCCCTGGTTTAAGTTACTAGGTTAGGCCTCTAGTTATATGTCTGACAAGTTTACTACGGCCTCCAATAAAAGTTACAACCAGCTCTTTATTTGGTATCAGACGAAGATAACGCACTACGTGCACGGCGTCACCTCCTGGTTCACTTAGAGACAAAGGCTCAACGAGTTAGAAAAGTTTACTTTGTCCCAAAAAGTTGAGCGTGTGACGCTAAAGCTGAGATTTACTGCACAACAACAACAACAAGCTCGGCAAATCTTCCTCGGATAGTTAAAAACCGACCGAAGTCAGAGGAGAGGCTTTTTTACAAAGTATCTGCAGTTGGATACTGAAGACGGAGCAGAGGGAACAAAGACATAAGAAGGGAAAATAAAAAGCTGAAAGCAGAAGAATGAAAGGAGGTGTGAAGGGATCAGTGGCTGCAGAGAAGCAGCGAGTGTGGAGGGGAGAAAAGGCTCGGGCCGAGCGAGGGGAGAGAAACAAAGTGAGCAGCCCTCGCGAGCGCCGCTCTCTCCATGTAAGGCTTTATTCAGCAACAATGAAACCAGCCCAGAGAGCAATATCTCCGAGTGTCACATTCTCGCCGTCTCCATGGTTTTAGTATTTCCTGCTTGGCTGTAACTAGCTGCCGCCGAGATGAAGGCGGACGCCTGCGTAGGCTGAGCTGTTCGCAGGGAATCGAGGATTAAAAGGGCATTGAGTATCGGCGTAAACACGAGCCAATCAACCTCTCCTCTGAATGCACACTCTCGCAGGTTCTGGCTCTGCTTGTTAAATCTTGTGGCACTTTGCTTGTGTTTTTGTTTGCAGGCATAAAGAGTTTTTTTTTTTGTGAACATGTGCAGGAGCTGATCTGGCAAACTTACTTATTTACTTACTTACTTACTGGAGGGTATCTGCTGGAGGTTTATTCTCAAAGAGTTTAGAAATACAACTGAAACAACAAGATGACAACACAGAGCTGAAGAACTTCCTGCAGCTGGAGAAACTTCTGCAACTATTTTAAGTTAAATGCGAGTGAGATACGATGACTAAACTTGTTCCGTGCAGCGCAGAGAAACAAGCAGACACCGTCCCAGCATGTGACTGTCGGAGTCAGCCTCTCCACAACAACGGACGCTGACACTTCCAGATGCAGGACGAGGGAAACCTGCATCTGGAAGGACCCCACCCCCCCAGCACACACACTCTCTGTCCCCCTCCCCTCAGGCAAGAGGCTGTGGAGTATGAAGAGCAGGACCACCAGACTGTTAAATACTGATGGAGCTGTGTGACATGCACAACTCATGCTGCTTTGTTACTGTTTTTATTTATGTTTCTACTTTATTTGTAACTTTGTTGCTTCTGTGTGGTCGCGAATGACAAATAAAAATGAATCCTTGACTCATTTCTCTAATATCTCAGCCAACATGTGTCTGCCTTCATGCAGCACATGGGGGGAAATGTAAAGAGACACAATATCAGAGCTGGAGAAATATAAAATGTAATCTGCAATAATTTGCTACCTACTTAATCGTGTAATTAGTTTGCTCGTGACTAATTCTCGCAGACGAACGTTTTTCTGTCTTATTTAATAAAAGTCTGAATATCAAAAACTAAAATCAGCTTAAGAACATCAATTTGTCTTAAGCCAAATTTAAGTAAAGCTGCTATAGTTATAGTGTTATAGTGTTAATGATTATACGGTTCTATTTCTCCTCATTTCTACGCAAATTCATGCATTTATAAGGCCTTTCTTCACAAACTACCCGTATAACAAACTTACTTTAACGTCATAGGTCTTCAACAGGGGGTCTGCGGCCCCTAGGGACTGCATGGAGGTACTGCAGGGGGTGGGCGGGGTGGTTGCAAAATCTTTGGTTGATTAGACATTTTTTATATTTTTTTTTTTTTGATTTTCCCCCACAAATTTAAATTTCTTTAAATAAACATGAATCCAACATGTTTTAGTAAAGCGATACGGGATAGCTTAATACTGAATACACAAATGAATACATAATGTGTATTTATAAATAGCACTAGGCTGAGTTTAATATAGAACACATATAATAGGTAGGGGGTTCCTACTTTATCTCTGCATCAGTTTGGGGGTCTTTGGCCTGAAAAAAACCCTGTTTTATGTTATTCAGTTACCGCACTCGCGCTCACAATATCCCAAATGTTAGGCAGAGGTAGGAAAGGTTGCCTTTGAGTGTTCCTCTTAATCAGTTCAAACATATTATCACGGATCCATACACTCTGAGTGTACACCTACTTTTTAAATGCCTTCCGATCTATGACGTTGCTTTATGTTTATGTTTATATTGTATGTATTGTATATCAGGGTTTTATTGGAAAAGAGACCTGGCTCTCAATTGGCCCTGAATAAATAAAGATTAAAAAATAAATAAATAATAATAAAACTATTCTGATGTTTTCCAGGTCATGCCACATCCAAAAACACGTTTAAAAAAAAAAAAGCAACTGAACAACTCAACAGCTGCTAAACATTTTCTGGATGGGATATTCTGACATTTTAAGGCCTTACGTTGAACGAAGTCTGAGAAGAGAGACGACAAGAAACGACCAACGTCTCTGTGTTTTATCAGAGAAATATGGAGAGGGGACGGTTCAATTCAGATGCATGAGCCGCAGCCTGTTTGTGTGTACTGTAATTAGATTAGTATTTATGTGGTGTTGTACTGGCAGATCTGAAAGTGAGAGGCAGAAGCAGCAGAACAGCTGGCTGTACAGGAGAGCGGGCGGGCGTTCCCCGGGGCTGAGATGAAGGCGAACTAATCTGATCAAAGAGGGAGCAGGTAGATGAACGCACGCAAAACTACTGTACACGCCGGCCTCTCAGCCATCGGCAATATTACCAGTTCATTACACGAGATGCCGTGAGGTGGATCTAATGAAATCTCCAGTAGAGCACAATTTCAGTTCTTATGTGCCACGGATGGTGGTATCTGATTTAAACGCACATACATAGGACGTGTACAGCAGCTTTGTCGGTGAATATATTTTTTGTTTTCTCACGCCGTTTGATTCATTTCTAAAGACGGACTTTAAAATTAGTCCGTTGTTTGGACTGAAAAACGTAAAATGACAGTAGCAGAGTGTATAGTTGGTCTGCAGACATTACAAACAAACATAAAGTAGACGTACGAAGGTGGAAGTGTGGAGTTGCACAATGACCATCACACTATCTATAATAATACTTAGTTTTATTTATATAACATCACAGAATGGAGAAGCATAGAAAAATTGGGAGAAGAGAAGAAAGAAGCAGGTAAATGAATACATACATGCATCTGGACACAGTATACATGCAGCAAATTTGAGGACATGAAAGATTTCCTGTCAAGCTTTTATTTTGTGATCATGTTTTGGAGTTTCCTGTTTTATTTTGTCAAGTTTCTTAGTTTCCTGCCTGTCGTGTGTCCTTGTGCTTCGTCATGTTTTGTGTTTCCTGTTTTATTTTGTCAAGTTTACGGATTTCCTGCCTTGTGCCTCTTTCAAGTCTCTTGATTGTTTATTGGTCTCACCTGTGTTGATTGTCCTCATGCGTCTCACCTGTGTCTTGTCAGCCCTGAGCCCTCTTGTGTATATATAAAACCCTGCCTTTCCCTTTGTTCCTGGTCATGTCGTCAATGTCTCCACGTCCCTTGTGGCTGTGATTTTTGCCATGTTGTGATTCTTTTGAGTTTTGTATTTTGTATTTACCTGCCGTGCGCAGCGCCTTTTGTTAATTATTAAATACTTTTTGTTTCCTGCCTCATCCATTAGTCCTGCATCTAGGTCCTCACCTCAACATCTTCTATCCTGACATTTACTCGTGTTATCACACTTAAACACAAAATGCTATTAAGGGAAAACAAAATCCAAACCTACATGGCCCTTTGTGAAAAAGTGATGGCCCCCTAAACCGTATCACAAACAACTGATTCCAGTCGTTGCTGCCGCCCGTAAGAGATCAATAATGTCCAAACACAATCCAAAACAGAACAGAAGCTCCGATCCTGCCTGATAGCTTTAAATTTAAAAAGTATGACGGAGACAAAATCAAAGACACATGCAAGACGTGAAGCTAGAGGTAAAATATCATGGGAATACCACAAATCTCTGTAAGCGAAGACAACAATAACCTCCTGAGACCCAGCGTCCTCATAAGGGGACATTACGTTTCAGGTGTTTTGCAGCTTATTCTGCTTCATTTAGACCTGTTGTCCTCATAAGGAGACACTTTTGTCTTGTTTACTTATGCTTATTATCTTTTCTTGTTTGATAGGACATGAAAATTTAACAAATTCACAAGTACTTGTTCGAGGACGTTGGGATTTCATCGTTTCAAGTTTTATATTTTGATGCACAATGGGTTTCAGGAGGTTAAGTTTATTTATTTTTTTTAATAAAAGTGCTTCAAAACTGAAATATCTCTATAGGAGTCAACATTTTATTAACTATAATAAATGACTGAGGAGGTCAGCAGTGATACTCGGCCTCATACTCATAAAGTTACAGCTATAAGATTAAACCAGAGCACGGAGGCTTTTCTTTACTTATTGGCTTCCCTCTGACTTTTTGCGTCGTGGCTCAGTAATCACATCTGAGCACCATCTGTGTGTAGCAGAGCAGGAAAATGCAAATGTTGCCTCTCTCTTACTAAACAAGGGGACTATGAAAGTGAAATGTATATTAAGATGTCAGGAGATCGTCTCTGATGTGAAGTGAAAGGTCGCACCAAAAATGACAAAAGAGGTGCTGGATGGTAGAGACATGGACAATCTGAGCACACGAGGCAGAAGAACAACCTCTGGGCCGAGTGTTGTGTTATTATTTTTATTACTATTATTATTAAAGGACGTGTTTGGGGATTATAAACGTTTGCTGGATGTGAGATTGAAACCTCTGCATGACTTTTTGAAGCGTTTCTCCTCCTCGCTTCTCTCCCTTCTTTCTCTTTCTGTCTCCCTTTCAGTCCACCTCTCATTTTTTCTCGTTTGCATGCTCTACTTCGGAAAGGTCCTTGACCTAATCGCTCTTTACTTCTCTGTTGATCTGAAAATGTCACACCACGCTCGAGCTGTGATCGCGTTCAGCTGACTCACGCCTCCAGTTTCTCTGCGTAGTTTTGTTTGCTGTACGTGCAGCGCGAGTACCTTAGGTCACATGATTCATTTAAGTAGAAATGGAAGCAAAAAGAAAACTGGAGCAGCAGTTGAATTTCGGTTTGTGTTATCACTCGTTTCCACACTGATTTGTTCGGCTGCTCATCTTCCTGATTCACTGAACGTGAATGCGCCGGATTCAAGACGGGAGACACGCTTTCCTGACAGAAATACGGATTAAACAAACCAATCTTAAACAAAACACAACAAAAATAGGTGAAGCTCAAGTAGTGAATTGCTGAAAAAAGCAACATAGGACAAATATTAGGAGGAATTAATGCAGCAGATTGACTGTGATGATGAGTAAATATTGTAGAATAATTCCACACTAGTAGTAAAACAGGTTTGCCCAAATACCGATATATTCGGTATGAACCAGTACATAGCCCAGCCCTAATTAAAGCCATCAAAAACCCCTCTATAATAGACATTATTAGTGCTATCCGGTTATTTACTAATGACGGTACAGTCGACAACCAAGAGCGTTCAAGCCACAGCAGAAGAGGAGACTAAAACGAGTTGGAGTTTACAGAGCACAGAACGGCTAACCTAGTTTCTTTTTTTTAATAAATACAAAAACCACACATTTTAACTGGAAACATAGTCAAGCCTCTTAACCTTGTGCCTCTCAGTGAGGTTTAAAAGCATGTGGTTTTCACTCAGCCAATCACAGGCGATCAAGGAAACACTCTTAGGTCAAATCAGGGTCACATGTGGTCTACAAGGTCCACCTCTGCATTAACACGAGTTTTACAGCTTCATTAGGTTCCACCAAGACCAAGTGTCCTAATGTTGTGTGATGTGATAATGTGTACGTTGAAACCTAGAACACAAACATCTGTGATTTTCCGTTGCTGCTGTCTGATTTGCGTGGGTCCTTTTCAACTTTCAGGCTGCTCGCTGACGTCATCGAAGGTCGGGGTGTTTCCCCGTCCCAGTGCCTGTTTTCAGATGATCATAATAAGTTGAAACTGGATTTTAATGGCCCAGCTCTCATCCTGTCACAGGTTTGGTTCATCTGTTACGCCAACAAGTGAATAAAACGTAACTAAAGGCAGTTTAGCTTAGCCATTGCTAGCTATGCATATTAATTCTTTGACAATATCGCAAACTAAGAGGTCATTTAGTAAAATGCTTATGAATCATTTAGTGGTAATTTCCAAAGGAATTGATTTGGTCATAAACATTTTGACATGTCTCACATGTCCCAGGACCAGGTGGACCAGCATTCAAGTTCCAGGCTCCTTTATTTTATTTCTTTAAGGAGCTATTCCCTAATTTTCTGCAAATTTTACAGCCATGAGCCTCCATGATACATTTTTTTTTTTGTTTTATGTGATGTTTTATAGCTGAAAATGAGAGAAAAGTACTTCAGTTTACCATGTATTGTTGTACTTCAATATACTTCAATATAATATGAGAAGTATTTTTACAGGGTATATTACATCGGGTGAAATATACCAGACACCGGTGATGGCCTTACTAATTATAATGTTAGTGTTGTAGGGCTAAGGACAAGGAGCTATATCTGGTAACTTCACTGACTTTGATTTTCTACATGAGAATGAAAACATTTTGAAAAAAAAAGTCCTTTGATGTGGTACAATAAAACTCTAGGGTTGGAATTTAGAATTTCCAGGTATTTCAATGAGCGCCCTACAAAGGGTTAACAATCTTTTAGCTAAACCATCTCTTCCTGCACCCTTACACACAGTGCTACTGCTCCAAAAAGTTAGAATTACTCATGGAAAATTACAGGCTGCAAAAAAATAAATCAGGTTTCGCAGATGCATCCAATATCACTTGCGTATAGAGCACAGAGCTCTGTGAAAACAAGGCTTTACTACGTTTTACATGTGTGAATAAAGTTTAGGTCACTGGCTCGTATTAAATGTACAGCTAAACTGTATTTACAGCAGACAGCGGTGTGGGCGTTCCTCTCCAATCTGATTATTTTTCTGGTTTAAGTGGTTGTTGACTCAGCTCTGAACTGCTCCTACCAAGGAAGAGCTTGAATATATTCTTCCTGGTTTCTGGGGGGCGTCTCCCAGATGAGACTGTGAACCTGAAAGAGGACACGGCTGAGACATGGCCCTGTCCTAAACGCCGCGATGCTCTCGTTTTCTCGCGGTGGATATCTCACCTCCGTTCCAGGAGCCGTTCTGGGGTAATACTGTCTCGGCGGTGGCGTCATGGCCCTCCTCCTGCGCCGTGGTCCCGTCGCCGTCGGCGACCTCAGGCTCCTGCAGGCTGTCCTCCTCCACAATGTGTAGCTTGTCCTCGTCATCTGAGTCTGAACTGGCCTCCAAGCCATTGTTGAAGTCTGTCACTGCAGGAAAGAACAAAATAGAGGAGAGGAGATTAGAAATGGTGTGATGCATAGCAGCTACACCTTGTAATCCCAGCGGCAGCCTGTCGCTTTAACGAGAGTTGGATTCGGATCTGGGCGCAGAATAACGAGGTGATGTGATTAAAATGTGGGCTGCCTTCATGTGACGTTACATATGTTTCCGATCGGAAGTGGCCAGCTTTGTGCTTGTGTCTTTGACGAGTTGCCGCTGCTGTTTCAGAACCATGAATAGTCCAGTCATAAGACTGGTAAATAATTATTTACCTCCGCTATTTACCTCTGTTAAAACACAACTTAACTGTGGTTTATCACACCTGAGTTCAGTTTCTCCAGCCACACCCAGGCCTGACTACTGCCACACCTGTTCTCAGTCAAGAAATCACTTCAATAGGACCTGTCTGACAAAGTGAAGTAGACAAAAAGATCCTCAAAAGCTACACATCAGGCCGAGATCCAACGAAATTCAGTTAGATCTGTAAGTCTGGAAATTGTTATAATGACGTTATCTACAAATAGTGATGACAAATAGTGGTGAACCTTCCTAGGACCAAAATTACCCCAAGAGCTCAGAGACGAGACGAAAGGTCACAAAAGACCCCTCAACAACATCCAGAGAAGTGGAGGCCTCACTTAGCTCATTTAAGGTCGGAGTCCATGACTCCACCATAAGAAAGAGACTGGGAAAAAATGGCACAGTAAAACCTGACCGTGCTCGTGTGATGGTCTGGGGCCAGTTTGCTGCTTCAGGACCTGGAGGACTTACTGTGATAAATGAACTCATGAATTCTGCTGTCTACCAAAAAAATCCTGAAGGAGAATGTTTGGTCATCTGCTGGTGACCTCAAGCTGAAGAAGAGAACTTCTGCAGAAGGACAATGATTCACAACACACCCACAAGTCCACCTCTGAATGGATGGAGACAAACTACGTGAAGACTTTGGAGTGGCCTATAATCCTACTGAGATGTTGTGGCATGACCTTAAAAAGGAGGATGATGTTGGAAAACCCTCCAATGTGGCTGAATTACAACATTTCTGCAAAGATGAGTGGGTCGATATTCGTCCACAGAGCTGTACAAGACTCACGGAAGTTATCATCAACACTTGATTAGGCAACACATCGGACCAGCTACACATCGAAGCATCCTGGGTGTTTTCACACCTGTACTTGGTAACACTTGAGATCAGGCTGTGCAGGACGGAGGTTAGGAGGTGTGAACTGTTTCAATTTAAAAAATAAATATTAAATATTCTGAACAAAATGCTTGAATAGAGCCGACAATGACTGCACGTGCCAACTTTCAATCACCAGTGTTTATAAAAACTCTTCTAATCTGGATCATTCTGGACCTGGAGAACTTTGCAGATCAGAAAATAACCTGCACCTCAGAAACTATATTTGACAGTATGCAGCTACAAATGTATTCACGCCACATTCGTCCTCCTCTGCTAGAAGCCCCAATTTCTTGTTTCGATTTACTCACAGTGAATCATCTGAAACGGATCCTTAAACCTCATTAATAATTAATTAAAACACACCCAGTGCTCCATCGCACACTAAACCAGCCAGAGATGCAACAATTAGTCGACAGAAACATGATCGCCAATCATTTTGAATAAAGGAATGATCTCATCTGCTCAAATGTGAGGAGGATTTTCCACCTTCTTTGTGGCACATAACTCCTGCTTCATGTTTGACGAAGAAATCCTAGTTGTGGAAGGTTTTAAAAGCGACTGTTTTCATATTTAATTAACTAAATAGTGAAAGAAGAGAATGATTGTTGGCGACATTACTCAGCCTCTTCTTGGGATAGATTTTCTCTTCATGTACACGAAAAGTAAAAGGACAAAATCAGTTGTTTATCAACTTACTGAAAGCGAATCTATTTTACTGCCGTCGGTGAGTTTGTCTGTGGCTCCTTAATGGAGGCTCAGAGTGAAAAATGAAGCAGCTGAACTCGATGAAACCCAAAGAGAGACTGAGTGTGTGTGTGTGTGTGTGTGTGTGTGTGTGTGTGTGTGTGTGTGTGTGTGTGTGTGTTTAGCATAAAAGTTGCAGACGGCAGAGACGTGTTTGTACATAGGTGATGATGAGCATTGCCGTCGTGCAGTAATTGCTCCATCGCTGTCAGCGTGTGTGCACGTACGACTGTGTTCCAGCACAAATAATAAGTAAATTCATAAGTGAAGTGAAGTAAAGTGTGTGTGTGTTTGTGTGTGTACATCTCAGCGGAGTTGCCGAAGACGCGTAATGAGGAGGAAACACCGCTCTGTTTGTTCACAGGTGACAGGTGCACACGCACAAACACGCTCGCAGGTTCCAAACCACAAAACAAGCTCCACATATAGATATATGTATGTGACGTTCAGGTAGCGGCGCTAACCGCTCCCGCCCCGCTGCATGCACAGGCTGCACACCAAATCACACGCACACACACACACACACACACACACACACACACCTTCTCAAATACACTTACAGCTCATGGAGCCTTTGACGCTTTTCTGCAAACACACCCCTCCAAGAGTGATGTGGCGCTTTCTGGGGACGGTTCTGTCACTGCTCCAGACAGCAGGGAAAGCAGAGATGTGTGTGTGTGTGTGTCTGTGTGTGTGTGTGTGTGTGCGTGGGGTGAGGTCGATGCTCGTCTGGATCGATGTAAGAGGCCGGGTGACTCATGGAGTGAGACCAGGAGAAGAGGGTTATTATTTTTATCATTATTATTGTTATTATTATTATTTGCAGTGGCTCAGGTTTAGGATAATCACCCAAAGATGGAGAGAAACTTGACATTTGCGCACACAAAGTCACATTTCTTTCAGGTTAAAATTCCTCCTGACGCGTTCACGTTTAAGAGGCCGCGGCTCATCTTTCACCAGAGCTACCGTTACACACACTCGGTGACAGTAGGACAACAAAATCGTATCCTTCTGTGACAAGAGCCGCGGTCATTCAGCTAACTTGAGTACTGTTGTTATCGATTCAAACGCAGATTTATTATTCGCAGTCTCCCCGGCTCCAAGACGGCGTCCTTAAATCACTTGTTTTGTCCAAAAGCCAAAGACGGAAAGAGGAAGACAAGCTAAAAAAAACAACAAAAAAACAACAAATCTGGATACAACCAAGCAGCAACCTACAGGTCTGAGCGATGAAGCCCGTGCATCAGTGCAAGAAGCTGCAGTTCATCAAGTGGCCACTTGAGGCTCTAAAGGGGAGTGAATCCCCATAGACCCCCATGTTAAAAAGCACAACTTCACAGCATCATTAAACATGTTCACAGCCTGGTACAAAAAACGGCTTTGGTCTCAATAGTTTATTTCACTATTCATGAACTCATTTATTTTTTTTAAGGTTTCTGTTATTGTGTAATTAAGGTGGTAGCCTGAGCTAACAGGTAACAGAGAGTTGGGTGGGTGGGTTTGTCCATAACACATAGAGCCAGTGGATGTAACATGGAAGCTGTAGCCGGGTCATTTGTTTTCCATTTCATTTGAAAATGACTAATAATTGCCTGGTTTTCTATATTTATCTCAGGCCACACATTTCTAAGGGTGAATGTGACTTTCTGCATAGTTGTGGTGCACAACAGTGAAGCTGTGTCTCAGACAAATCTGTTGTCTCACACCACAGACAGGTCATTTCCAAAAGACAAGTGGAGTTTGAGAAGTTTCATCACTCCTCCGAAGTAAGACATCTTAGAACTGAAGACGAGGAGTCACAGTTTAAGTCTTTTATCCACTGTCGTGTCTGAACGCTGAACCAAACTGGCAAATTAATCTGAATCTGTGTGGTATTTATATTGTGTACTGGGTACTTTTTATGCACATAAATATGTGTAGTTCTACAAAGAAAAGAATATTATCGACAGATTGCTGATATAAATTAATAGTTTAGCCCTTTAGTTACTGTTAACAACATCACCTGAGCAAAAAATACTGTGAATTAATCTAAGATGAAGATGAAATCCTACCCGGTAACTAGAGAGAACCACTGGTTTGGCCACAGGCAGGTTAACAGTGTATTAAATAACTCAGTGTAATCGCAGCCGTACTGCAGACACAGTGACTTCCTCAAAACCAAACAGCCTGCGTCTCTCTTCATTCAGACAAAACCAGGCGTTATTAACCAGACAGGCCTGTGGCTCAGATAAACAGCTCCTGTCTGTTCTCCACACCAGAGGCTGCAAACATGGGTGACATATTCTCAACGGTGACTGGCTGGAGGGAGCGGCGACCAGCTGGGCTCCAGATAACACCCGACGCTCGGTGAAGACGTGGGCTTTGTTTATCCTCATCCAGATCTCCTCGTTGATTTTGATGGATGTCCTGGATAAAACAGAGCTCAGTTCACGTACATTTCTAACCACCCACGATGAGCATCATCCGCCCCAACGGAGATACACCAGACTAACCTTTATGGGTGGAGTTTTGTCTGGCTTTCAGCAAAATGAATCGAACTTTAATCATGATTTTGGATGCCATGATTAAATAGATGTACATTTAAAATGCAGGCTCTTGCTGCATGTCTAATCAGGCACTTTTTCTACGAGTAGTCAGCCGACCACCAGGGGGCGAACGTATGATTAAGGCTTCATTAAGCTGCCTAAACAACAAGCGAACACACCTTGGAGCAGTAGCTTCAAGTCACTCTGTGAACTGAGAGAAGAAAGTACAGCAGGTGTTGGAGAAAAGGAGCACGATGGTGAAAGAAAATGTTGATGTTTTTTTTTGACGGTTATTGCTTTTGTTTTCTGTACAAGTTGTAATTGTTTCCAGTTGCACTTTGTGACTGTAATAGTATATTTATTCTGTTAGCCGTTGGTAAATTTATTATTTTTTAAAATATTTTTTAGCATTTATTCTCATTTTGCACTGAAAACTGTTCATATTGTTTGTTTAAAATTAGTGCAGCAAACAAACATAAAACAATCGTATTTACAATACTGATCAAAATAATCGTGATTATCATTTTGACCATGATCAGCTTAGCACGCTGCTGGATGTAAAAACATAATTTAACAATGAAACGTTGCCAGTCAACAGGTTGTAAACGTTCTCTTTAAACTGATGGATTCTGTTTGTCCTCGAATCCACCAGTGACGAAATGTGACAAAACTAAACACACAGACGTATTTTCTTATTTTACATGTTAACTAATCTGAACAATTATTTTTATTTTCACCACAACGCGATCGAGGCCAGCTCTGTACGGCTAACGTCCTAGCATCCAAGCTAACAGCAGCTTTTCTTATTTCCCATCATAAATACAAACTAAATACAGTCTCTCCAGAACTTTTACTGCAGCAAGACTCACAACAGCCTCCATTTAAACATATCCATTTTACCCACACTCTTAATTTGACACTAAGTTTTTGAGTTATTTTCATTTGTTGTTGATGTTGAACCTTGAATAAGCCCAGTTAAGGCTTTTTGTTTTGTTTTATCTTTTTTCTTCTGTGTAATTGTCTCTGTATTATGGTGCAAATAAATAAATTACAAAAATTATTATTATTTTTTTTTTAATGCACATTTTGGCTCAGAAACATCAGGATGTGTCTTTGAAGAAGAGGTGACGTTTGAATCTTTCTTGAGTCTGAGCCAAGTTTGCGCTGGAAAACGTGCATCATGCAGACGATTAAATCTCAAAAATGACAGTGCACCAGGATTTTAAAGGATCTCCCACGATCAGTCTCCCTCACAAAGCGGCGTTGTGCCTTTTCCCAAGCACTCCAGACGCACTAGACATGTCCCCATGTTTGTCCAAAAACATTTTCTTTAAAACAACACAAAGCCGGGCCTAAAACAACAAACACAAACTGTATAAAGCTCACAGGACTTTGTCGTGAGAAAAGCTGAACCTCAACAACATTAGATCTTTCTTCCTCTGTTTTTTTTTTTTTTTCCTCCTTTGAATTTGATTACAGACTGATCGGGTTAGCAGGCAGGAACATGCTGCGTGCGCTTTCATTTCATTAGGCTTCAGGATTTCTGAGCTCTGAAGTCAGACAGTTATCTGGAGAAGCAAACCCGCCGCGGTTCATATATCACAGTATTTCACAATTACCAGCAGACTCTTGATCTGAAGACTCGGCCTTAACAATGGAGGACACAACAAACAACACGAGGGTGGGTGATCAAAACCTGGATCATTTGCCAAATAGTTTCCTTGATCTCTGCTTTCTTTGGGAACGTGTGTTCACCATAGCAACAGGCAGGGGGCAGCACTGGCCAAAGCAGGAGCTAAAAAAGACAATAGGTGAACTAGGGGGAGTTATTGGGTAGGGGAGAAAAAAAAAAAAAAAGGAGAGAGACAGAGAGACCTGTCCACATCACCATGACAATGTGTCAAGTGAACTGTTAATCCTCCATCTGGAGGTCTGCGGAGAGAAGAGGCCGGCTACGAGAGGAAGAGGGAAGTCTAGACAAAAGCATTCCTCCCTTCCTGCCATCCATCTCTCTGATTAAGAATTTGTTTCATAACGGGCCACCTTTTTTTTTTTTTTTTTTTTAACTTCCAACGAATGTTTATTCACACTTTTACTCCGACAGAAAGAAAAACAAATGTTTTTAATACGGATCTCGGAGTTAAATCTCGTTTAATTACTCAACCCACTAAACACTTGGGAGAAAGAGGCCGAAGATAAACTTTATGTAAAATAAATCCACATTTTTAAAACAAAAGAAGCTCAATAAACGTCTCATTCAAACACCGAGCCGAGTCCGAAACATGTTTCAAGTCGTGTACGTGACATTTTTATGTCAAACATTTGTCCCGTCACAATATTTATTCAGCAATAAGAGGCAGAGCACACGCGGCCAAACAATAATAAAACCGAGATAGCATCAGTGCTTTGCTAGCAGAGCATAATTTCTCCTCAATTAAAAACACGGGAAAAACTCCAGCGAGTGTGTGAGAGCAATAAGTGAGAAGATGGATAATATCCTGTTATTTAATGAGGGAGTCCCAGTGAAATTAAAAACGAACCAGCTCAACAAACATAGTGGAAATTAAAAAAAAAAAAAAAACCTCTCAAAGTACAGATGCATGAGTAAAAAGGTGGAGATGTGTAAACACGGGAACAACAAAAACAATCTCTGTATCTACTCCGACAAACTTTTTCTTTTTTTCTTTGGCTTTCAAGGACTGCGACAATAAATAACTTCACCCAACAGTTCCTTTTGGGAAAACGTACAGAAAACAATAGCGGCCGTTCAGTCGGTGAGCAGCGAGCAGTCCGACTTCCTCCCCGCTGGCGTCACACGGCAGAGACTCACATCAAAACACGTGACCCCCGGGGAGGAAATCATGTGTGCCTGACACACCACAACACAAACCCGGACTGGACCACATCGCCTGGAAATCTGGGTCAAAGGTCAGCTGCTGTGCAGTGGCTACAGAGGGGAGGGGGAGGGAGGGGGAGGGAAGGGGAGGGAGGCTGGAAATAGACTGTAGTCAGAGCTGTAGTGGAGTTAAGGGCTGCAGCCACGGCATCACTTAGCTACGTGCTAACGGTGTTGCCACAGTGACCTCAAACAGGTAATCCAATTACTGATTACTGCGTTAAAAAGTCATTTTACTTACAATAAAGTGAATGTAACTTGTAAGTGCATTTTTAAAATATTGCATTTTAAACCGTTTCAACTAAAAATAAAAAATATTTCCTGAAAAAAGAAATCGTCTTCAACAGGGGGTCTGCAACCCCTAGGGGCTCCGCGGAGGTACTGCAGCGGGGTCGCAAAATCTTTGCTTGATTAGACATTTTTCATGTACTTTTTATTTAATTTTTCCCCACAAATTTAAATTTCTTTAAATGCACACTAACATGAATCCAACATATTTTATTAAAGGGATAAATGCACGTTCTCTTTCAGTCAGCACTGATACAGGAGCAGTTCACACAGAGCGCCACACTACACCTGTCAATCCATGCCTCCTGTACACAGTAGGCCCCGCCCCTATCACTGCTGAGCCAATCACAAGGCAGCATATCATACACTGACTCTGTCAGGTTCCTTGTAATTAGCCGAGAGCCTGTTCAGTCCCCAGGTGAAATATTAGCAGAAGAGAAGCTAATAGTGCAGCTCGCTCCCATCAGCCAACTACTGACACCGAAATGTTTCTGTGATTCACTGACTCTACTGTATGTAGCTTTTTTTAAAGTTAAAACTTTAACCTCGAACCTCGATACCGTTCCTTTAATACTGAGTATCAATTGAGCCGATCAGATCTTGAATAAACTAAATTTCTTCCTCTGTAGATTCATAGAGGCTTTTCTTAAAACTCCCTTTTCCAGAGTAAAGTTCTTCCACACAGCAGACATGTTTAGTCACTTTCAACTTCTTCAGTTTGCTGCCATTAAAACAGTAGAAGAAGATGCGACGGGGTCGTGAACTTGGTTTACGTCAGGACTAAAATAAATAACTACGGGATGGGTATCGTAAAGGTTTTATCCGATATGATAAAATTCTTTTCGGTCTGGTTACTTCTGCTTTGAATCGGCACCGGTACAATTATGGTACAGAGCGTCGGTAAAACATCCCTCCATGAGTCTGGGCTTGGCTCCTCTTGGTTAGGATGGTTAGGATGGGAGGGGGCTGGAGTCTATCCCAGCTGACATTCAGCTAGAGGCGAGGGAGGCACACCCTGGATCAGCCGCCCAACATGAATGTCTGCAGAATATCAAGACATTTCTGTAAAACCTCGAATACTTAAACCTCACGGTGAGATTTAACGTCTGGAAACGACCAAGTGTCTCAACAAATATCCACAGCAGTCCACGAAGTAGCTGCGGAAATACTTGATCCTGAACCATCGTTATCTCTATGACAACCATGTTGTTGTTGTTGTTGTTGTAGTAGTTAATCAGCTTGGCATAGTCGTAGGTTCATAGGTGCAAGAACACCAGTAAATTGTGAATAACACATAAAGACCAGCTGAGAAAGGCTCCACTAAACCTGCTTCTTCATTTATGATCAGTTATTGAAAAGTACCAAATAAAGTGAGCAAAAAAAAAACAAAAAATACAGACTGTACGACAAGACCACAGCTAGTTTCCTTGGACTGTGTGTGTGTGTGTGTGTGTTTGCGTGTATTGACCCAGTGCAGCTGTGCAGCACGGGACATCTGCCAAACCCCCTAACAGACAATTACCCCACTGTGTGTGTGTGTGGCAGCCGAACACAAGAGTGTACATCACTGGAGCTGCCTGTCAGCTACTAGATGTGACCAGACTTTAACATGGTGAGCAGCTGCAGAGGGAGTCGGCCCACTTAAAGGAACAGCCGCACATTTTTATTCATCCCGCTCCGAGGAGCCGGCTAATGATGTGGGAGGAATTCAGGCGTTTAAAGGTGACATTTACCTCATAACTGAAATAATAACATCACAGCCAGGTGCATGTTTTTTTTTTCTTCCTCTACTTAATCATTTAATGCACCAGAAATTTAGAAAATGTTCACATTTGAGATGCGTGTAACACTTTCTCATGGGAAGTCTTAAAAGGAAAAGAGAAAAAAGAAACTAAACTTAGGGAACGTTGTGTTTCTGTGAAAGGAATCAGTTTATGGAAAAATCTGAACAAAGAAACCAAAGAATCCGAATCAAAGTGTATCTAAAGGAACAGTTAAAGCCGGTACGTTAAGAAAATATAACGTTAAATGTTAGTTTGATTGTCGTTCCCATTGTGGAGTCACGAAAAGTCGACAAACATTTCATTTTTTTTGTTGTTTTGTTTTGTTTGTTTGATGGAATTTTATCTCGAGAGCTAAAATGACGAGCAGTTAGCAGATACCTATTTTATTTTCATTATTTTGCTGCTTATTGTGTTAAATTTAAGTTCTGTGTAAACTGATTTTTGGTTATTTCATTCAATTTAATCAATGAATGAAATAAAAAAACTAAAGTCTACATAACCAGTCAATAAATCCAGCATCGCTAGTAACATTTATGCTAAGTAATCTTCACAATCTAAGTTTGTAGTAAACAACTAAATTAAATCACTGATACAAACTCATGCAAAAGTCATTTTTCAAGCCAACGTGCTGGATTAACTCTTTTATTTCCTGCTTATGTTTGAGGATAATTCTTTTGTGGACAAAACAGCTGATTAAACAACGAGCAGATTAAAGGATGAAAAGGGAAAAAGTGTTTAACTGTATCTTCTTTCAACTCAAATTACTTCCTTCCCTGAACAGAACGAACACGTCTGAAGCCACTTTGAATCTTTCCATTTTTATCTCATTTTTATCTATTAAGATATCGCTGACATAAATGCAAAGCAACATCGCTACGTGCATCCGAGGTCGCCCCACGTAAAAAGAAAAAGGCTTTTTTTACGGAGAATAAAAACAGACCTCGCTGCACGACTGGAAGTTGTTAACTGTGCAGCTCTGACTCATATTCCTGAGGTGTCTATTAAAAGTGAGCATCATGTGGTAAGGCTGAGGCTGCGTCACCCAAACAGACAGAGGAGGGGTGTGGTCGCTTATTTTGCCTGGCACACCGCGCCGACTTTCCACGTCCACCTTGCTTTAATAAAGCTGCAAACCTCTGGACGGGCACGCGGTGCATTCACGGCCCCGGAGTGAGTCTGTAGCAGGAAAGCCCCGTCTGTTTGAGGCCAGAAATGTAAACCACAGGCGAGGGACCCCCCCCCCACACACACACACAATCCCCTTCTCCCACCCACTCATTCTTCCTCCTGCACCCAAAGAGACGGAGCATCTGCCACGTGTTTATTCACATGCGTGTGTTTGTTACAGACAATCTCCATGTGATTAATAACTGTACAGTGCGTCTCTATAATTCACCCGGGTAAGTCACTGCAGGCTAACCTGTCACACTAACTCTGTGTGTGTGTGTGTCTGTCTAGAGTAATCAGGACTCTCCAGCTGCTTCCTGCTCGGCCCAGGTGCTCAATCAGACCTTTTTCTCTGCGTTCGAAGGGAAGGCCCCTCAGCAACAGCAGAGAAGCTTCTAAACGAGGCCTACGACCTACACAGAGACGGGGCGGGATGGATACGTGTCATAAAGCTTCTACAAATCACCTACATTCTCAAAATCTACTTCACGTTCACGTCACGCGTGCCGTCTCCTGCTAGCAATACCACAAAGATGGCGTTCGCATGACACATCAGACGGCGGCGAAGATACAAAAATGATGAAAAGCTTGTGCTCAGAATCTCAATCTGCTGCTCGCTGCCGAGTTAAATAGAGCCATTTTCCACCTGTATCCAGAGTTTACATTATGTTAGGCTAAGCTAACTAGCTTAGCTCCAGGCTGCTGCATTCAGCTGGAGTTTTAACTTTCTTATCTAACGAGAAAATATTTCCTAAGCTGTGGAGTTATCACCGTACCCGAGCTACAGCAGTTTGGAGCTTCAGCACAAAGGGCAGTTAACTGAAAAACCACAACCAGTAATCAAAACTGCCCAACACAGAGGAGACACGGAGACTTTAAAGTGGATGTAGGTTGTGGCGACACAACAAACCTTGTGAAACTCCTCCGGTTAAACCACAACACAGAACACGAGGCATTTATGAGGAGGAGGACAGAGGAGGAGAGAACAGGGTCAGAACTAAGATGAAAGCTTCCCTTTTATAGTAGTTCTTAATAGTTAGACAATCATTTATTTTAATGGCGTTATTATTTTACTTATTTCTTTTTTTACTCTTTGAAACAGCACATATATTGTGTGACTGTCTCTGTTTGGTTTTTCTGTTGTTGTATTAGCTCGGCTATATAGTAAATGGGGCCACTACCTCAATATACTTCAGAGTTTAACATAAATAAATAAATTGTTGTGATGTCTTGTATTTTTTAAGAAGCTATGATTTGTAATGCACTACTTTTTATAGCTTCACCAGACACATTAGGGGGCATTTGCACAAAATATCGATATCATCGCCTCCCTGGTCCCCAACGTTTCAACAACAACATCAGTGGTGGACTTCAGGCATGTGACGATGCTGCATCAGATACAGACCCTTGTTGGGTGGTTAGGTCCAAGATATGCTGCTGCTTCTTCTCCTTCTTTTTTCTTTGGCTGAGTTCTGTAGCAGAAACAGCGCCACACATAGGCTTGGAATATGTACTACAACCTTTCTGATGTGGTTTTGCAACTGATCGAGAAATTCTAGATGCGACGTCAAGGAAAACCAGAGAAAGAAAGATTTTTTCTTAGAGCGTTAGCTGTTCAACCCCTGGTACGTGGACCATATGACAAAGTGTCCTCAAGCAAGACTTTAAATGTGTGACTGTAAACTGATGTGAGTACTGATAGGTAGAAAGATGTTAGAGACTGTATTTGGGACCAGTCACCAAAATGTGGAGTTTTCCCCATTTAAAAAATATGTAATAACAAGAATCACACAGTGAAGTAAAAGGAAAGAAAACCTTAATCAATACTCAACATTAAAAGTACACGGGTAAACTAAGGAAATAAAAAGGATATGAGTTACTCAAAAACTAAAATGTCATCTTTGTACATTGGAGGATTTTACAAAATGTCTCAAAACCAGCAGCTAAATGATGCATAAACAACAGCGGTGCACGTCCTTGGTATTCCATCCATAATTTACCGTTTCTCTTGGCAGGTTAACAGAAAGGTTCATTTGACAGCGACTACCTGCCCTAACGACGCCGGCTTCCTCAGTAGTGTGAGAGAGTGAGCGATCGTGAATCTAGGTTAGTCCCACTGAGATCCGGTATCCTCTTTACGAGCTAGACCTTTTAGCACAGTGTCACAGTGCGAGCGATTGATTTTAAAAGTTTTAAAAAGGTTTGTGAAATCGGCATCAGGGCCACAGCAGAGGCCTGAAAGGTCTAATGTCACCGTTTCTTGTGGATTTTTTTTAGGGACGATACCGATCAGTGTTAGCCGATGGCCGATAATTAGAACCAATACTGCTTATTCTCCTTCTGTTTACGTGATGAAAATGACACAATGGTAGCAAATGGTAACGTCTCAATTTAACCACAAACATTTATTGAAATTAAAGATTTTTAGGGTCAGAGCCCCTTTAACATCAACACATATTCCTACCAAAAGCTTAACAGCAGCACAACAGCTCCGATCTAAACTGTCGACAGTAGTTGATTGACAACCTGTACTATTAACTTAGCAGAGAGAAGAAAAAAAAATGTCAGCTAGCAAACTGCTACTTAACAACAACAACAACAATAGTAAAAAATGCTAAAAAAAAAATACATGAAATAAAAAATAACCAACTTATTTTTAGGGGTGTTCAATGGGCAACTATGAGTATTTTTACAGATTCCAGCTGCGTGCACTCTGCTAGCGGGGGAGGGGCAATGTATGGGCTGTACGGGTCCTCGGCGTCTCCAGCAGCACAGGGCTGCCTGTGGAGGCGCCTGTCTGTAAATCTTGCCAGGAGAACAAAAAAAACAACACACCCACGTATTGGCTAATACCGATACCGATAAAAAACTGAAATATCGGCCCAACATATAGGCTGAATGTCGCAATAACTGAGTTTGAAAATACATTTTTGTCCACAATAATCATAGAAAGTACATGTGCAAACGCTGAGAGATTTAGATCTGTGTCAAACTAAAAAAAAAAACCCAAGATAAACATTTTAGTAGTTGGTGAAACTGAAGAGGTGAAAGAGTGCAGAGAGAACTGTGCTGGTATAAACAGAGACTACTCTAAATGCTATACCGCAAGATGTGTGGTCAAAATAATAAGCAGCTGGTAACGAGGATGTGCAGAGCTAAACATAACTACTCTGCTTTCATTGTGATCCATCAGCCCGGAGACAAATCTAATTAACATTCACCTGAGATTAAAGCTCCTGGAGAAACAACTGAAGGGGAAACGCTGAGAGTAATAAATCATATCTAATAACAGGAGTCCACACTCCCGTAATATCGGTCAACCCCGACGCGAAACTAGAGAGAGAGACGTGTTTTAAAACGCAATGTCATGTTTGAAAAGGGCTTTAAACTCAAGCACTCAAACAAAATCAAACTTTAATGTTTCATTAAACATACAGGAGGCAGCGACAGGCCAGACGGACGAAATCCCAACGTAACGCGGCTCCTTAAAAAATGATTCATGACGCTGACGGTAACCGCGACACTTTAGCTTTTTCAGTTTCAGCGAGCTGCACGTGATGGAGGCTCCTTCCCCAGGTGACTCTTACATCGTTGTCAAACTTCCCAGATGTTGTCAGGTGGTTTTTTACAGGCGATCGCTGATGTAATTTTCCCCAAAAACTCCGCATCTGTGAGTCATGAACCTGCCCATGACATCACTTTAAGAGATTGTGTGTGAAAGAGAGCGCATTAAGAAAATACTTATTTGTTTTATTTTGAAAATTTTTACACGATACACCGATCAGGCATAACATTATGACCACTAAACGCGGAAGTAGAAGATTGATTTCATACTTTTGTGTGCATTTTCCTGTTACTGTTTACCCTGACACTCTAAATAATAATAATAATTATAATAATAATAACAACCCTAAGCTGCAGCAGACAACAGGAAGTGTGTCAGAAAATGTTCATTACTTACACCGATATAGCGACAAACACGTGGCCGACTTGTTTTCTGAGAGGCTATATCGAGAGTGAAGATATGCATCGGGGTGAAGATGTGCACGCTGCCTTTCAGTGAGAGTGTAATGAGTCATGCTGTACAGGGGGTGGCGGCACACCGGGGCATTACATAACATCCTCAGCTCTGATCTCGTTGGCGTTAACAGCCACGTGGAAAACCCACCGATCTGACTGCACCTCTGCACCGCACCGCACCACCATCCGTCTAATCAAGTGGAGTTCATCAGTGAGCAGCATTAGCACTAATGGCTGATGAGGTATGGATTGAAGCTGCTCTGGGGCACGATTTCTTTTTTTTTTATATATATATATATATATATGAAAAATCCTCCAGTCTCATTAGTCTCCTCCAAGAGCAGCTTCAAGTTGAAGTGGTAATTTGAAATGTTAAGTTTCCTCAAAAGGGAAATTTAAACGGTCTCCCTGACGGCAGTGATACTGAAAGCTGCGCTGTTTACTGAAACCGACGTTAAATCCTTCTCTTCTCTTTCATAGAAAGCTGCTACAGATCAGCCAGAAACAGGAACACGAATGAGAAACCTCCAATCCATGTGCAGTGCGAACGCTGCTCTCCGCAGCCTTAGATGAACTCTTGTAGCTATTTAAAGCATGTTTCAGAAATCACAACCAGTCAGTAAAAAAAAAAAACCCATCCACGAGTACCTGGCAGACAGAGTTAAAGACTGTGGCACACGCTTGAAGAGAAGTAAAAAGACAAAGTGAATTCTAAGAAACGGCTCTTTTCTGTTCACCTGCAGCTTTCTGTTTCTGTTTAACCTTTAGGAGTTCCCTAAACCCCCAGAGTGCTGCTATGTCTCATATCAGCCACCAAGGTGAGCTAAGTTTAAGCTCTGACATCTCCACTTCTGCTTTAGTCTACAGGTTTGAATGAGGTTCCTGTTTTCTGAACACTTAAAGTGCATGTGTGTGTCATGTATGCTACTAAAGTTTTTTTTTATATGTTTCTATTTATTTGTTCTGTTAGAATCGATGCACTTTTAATTTAGTTTCGCATGTGACAATGACATAAAGATCTATTCTGTTCTATGTAGCTCGTTTGTGTTTAACGAACAGGCGTCAGGACGTATAATGAACTACTACTACTACTACTACTAGTACTGCTGGAGGGTCCACACTAAAGACTAAACCTATATATATATATATAAATACATGTTTATGTTGTTGGTTAAATTGAGATTTATCATGTAAATGGAGGGAGAAAAAGCAGTATTGGCTTCAGGTATCGGCTAAGAAAAATCAGCAAAGTCTGATGCAAAAAAAAAAAAAAAATGGTATCGACAATAACACATCCATATCGGTCGACCACTAACACACACAATCTGAGAGAAAATCAGTATCGGCTCCAAATGTCGGCTCAGAAAAATCAGTATCGGCCCTAAAAAAACACACACACACACAATCTCGGAGAAAATCAGTATGGGCTCCAAATATCGGCTCTGAAAAATCAGTATCGGCTCCAAACATCGGCTCAGAAAAATCAGTATCGGCCCTAAAAAAAAAAACACAAACACAATCTGATGTAAAATTCCATATCAATCCCTAATTGGGCCGGTCTCTTGTGGTTAAATGAGGCACTTTTATTCCATGTACAAACATCCATCCATTACATTACTCCCATTAATCCCACTGATAGACAGACGCCTTTAGCTGGATTCACTGGTTGAAAAAGCTCTGTGATAAATTACCACTAGAGGCTTTTTCTAATCAAAGCGTTTCAGATGAAGAGTCCCCCCCCCCGTGTTGCCAGTCTGAAAGAATTTCCCTGCACTCTGACCTCTGACCCTACAAGGGGAGGATGCAAGACAAAAGACGCTGCTTTTGTGAGCGGAGCTCCGCAGTGAAAAGCAAGAGTTGGATTTTGAATCCCCCGCCCCCCCCAAACAAGCTCTGCACTGAGTGAGCCTGCAAGTCGGTAAAAAGCGATGCGCTGACTAAATGCATCTTTGACATTCACCTGCCACGCTGGCTTACCGCTGCCTGCCTAACAAACACAATCCACGGTGTGTGTGAGTGTGTGTGTGACAAATGTACATTCAGCAGGATTTAACTCTCTCCGACAACAACTGGGTCACACGCTAACAAGGTGCTGTTAGGGATTCACTCCCACACGTGCGTTCAGACGTACAGTGTAAACACACAGCTTTGACCTACATATCAGAAATATCCCAGTCTACCCTCGTCACGCACAATGAAACATGTCACTCTCTCCTGGAGTTCGCTGGCGGGAGGTGAGACGAATGTAACCTGAACACAATTACAGTAAAGAGGCGTCCGCATACAGGAAGCGACACACTGGGAAGTGGGGGGGGTTAACGTGATGAGTGGTCACTTCCTGTTTACCTTAGCACCGTCCCTCCTCCTCCTCCTCCTGTCTTTCCTTTTTAAACCCAGTCCTCCGCTCTCGCCTCGGCAAGTTATTACAAACCAGTGAGTTAATGGTAAATGTCACAAATAAGGATGTGAAAGGACGACTTTGACGCCATGAATCGACCGACTAATTCCCGCGTGGCTTAAATGTGAAAGAATGTGTTATGTTATACATCTTATTCACAGACGATGGGGGGAAAAACCAGGTAAACTGGACGCGTGTCACATCATGAACAGATAATGCAGCTTATTTCAGTAACACTTAACTCCAGACAGTGGGAAAAAAACAAACAAACAAGCAAAGCAAGTCACCCTCAGGCTTTGTTGTCCTCCATTTCTACAAGTACTTGACATTGCAGACATATAATGTGCTTATTAAAGTGGCACTGCATCAGTTCAATAAACATTTACACTTACAGCAAACATCAGACAGATATTTTTACATGTGTTTGGTTAGGTTTAAACTCATTCAGTCCCTGGTTTGACCTTTACTCCATCTAATTAAGGCTAAAACTGTGTAAGTGTTTTACTGGCCCCTCTATCGCCCCCAACATCCTCAACCGTGGCTACTATATGTCCCCTAGGGGGCGTTGCCATGGCGAATCACAAGAGGCCGCAAATGACCAATAGGGCTGCTTCTCTTAGGTTTTTATTTACTTGACAGAAACAAATAATTAAAACCTCATCCACTTTATAACAACACTGGTTAACTCATCGGTTTGAAAAGTAAAGAAAAAATAAAATAAAATCTGGTCACAATTAAAATCTTGGATGTCCTGGATATAAATTTAAAATTTTTTCCAACTTGAGACTTTTTCAAATGAAGTTCACGTCATGACACACTTTGTGCAAAGAAAAGTTTTGTAGAAAAATTTGTTTATGAATATCATAGTTAAATTACTAATAACAAAAAGAGAATCTATGTTTTGGTACTTTTCATCTTTTCATCATCACCAAATACTAAAATAAAGACAGGAGTTGTGTTTCCGTTACAGTTTTCACAAAATAAAAGTGATATTTCTGAAATTTTGATGTACGTGTTGAACTTTGAGGAAGATGAACTTCAAATGAACTGGTCACATGACCCCCTGCTTCATCTCCGGTGATGGATAAATGTGAAAAAAAAAGTGTTTCCATTGCAGTTTTTGCGCTAAACTTTTATATCGATACGTCTGAAAAAACACTTCATGAGAGTGTAAAAACATTTTAGCAATATTTGAGTTTTTTTTTCTCGAAATGTAGGTGTTTTCATTACCAGTTTCTTATTGCGATATTTGGGTTTGTACATGGAAACTAGGAGCGAGTATTGGCAAGGGCTTGACTTGAGTCACCATACGATACATTATTGAGATATCACGATATTGCAATATTCTATGTAGTTCACTGAGAAATTTTAAATGCAGCTTAAAATACACATTTTATATATGTACAGGAGATGATAGTGATAGTTGATTGGGCAAATTGAGTAAAAAAACAATATTAATCCAATTGATCAATTTCCAATTTATTGCACATGCACAGAAAAAGCAGTGGTGGAAGTTTACGTTCACAATTTAAGTTTATGCCCAAAACATGACTTTTTCTTTCAATATCGATATTGTATCAGAAGAAAAAGATATATATGTTTCCCACCACTAATGGAAACACAGCAACTGAAACAGAGACAGAAACAGAAAGCTATGAAAAATGGTCTGTTAATATCTTCTGGTTAAATGGACTGATTCCTTTGTCGCCTGCTCGTTTCTGATTCATATCTGGGAAACCACAAGAAAAAGTACATTTGGTAACGGCACCGAGCTGCCGGTGGAAACTCCCTGCTGCCAGTCCGCTTCTTTTAAAACGCACGGGAGGAGAAACAGGAGCGCTCGCTTCAAAAAAACACTGAGCAGCCAGCAGCCCGCAGGCCCTGTGCAAAGACGGAGATGTGGAGAGGGACGAGGCCGGCCGTCGATCGCGCAACCTGCACCGTCATACCCTCAAACCCCCCCTTCCAGCGCACACAGGGCGTTTCCCCCGGCCTCCTTCACCACATCGGCTGCAGAGGAGAGCTTAAATTTAATTTAATACTACAGCGCGTGCATTAATCTGCCGCATCAGGAGGCGCACACACACACACACAGGCTGTAATCTTCTCTGCCAGAAGGCCATCCATACCAGCTCTACACCTGGATTAAATGGTTTTAATCCATCATGGATGATTTATTGCGCACAGATACTGTTTGTACACCGCACTCGTTGGGTTTTACCTCCCGCGCGTCAGTTAAATCGGCGATCAGAGCGGAGCCGCACACAAAAGCCAACAAGGTGACGATTAATGAGACGCATTTACACTTCCTGCATACAGAGGCGTTTACGCTGGATTATTTATTTTCTTCTTTGTTAACCCCTTACGTGCCGCAGCGACATCCCAAGGTATTTAAAGAAAGAGGAGGAAGTCGTCGTGACGACTTCTTTTTGCTAAATGTGTTGCGGTTGCAAGCCTAAGAAGGGTCGATCGTTGAGGGGAAAAAATGCTCACAGGCTGTTCAGTGGAAGCGTGCTGCTGTTACCATATAAAGACGGTGCGTATGTCTGCGGTGAGGCGGCGTTTATTCAGAACAGCGGTGAAAAGCGTGGGCTGAAAGGGCTGAGGTTTCATCTGAGGTGGAGGGAAAAAGTTTTCAAATTTGCTGAAAATGTGCCACTTTACGCTAGTTAAAATGAAAACACTCAAATTTAAAAGTCCCGCTCTAGATCTTAGCTCCACGGCCGTAACGTTGTTCAGGTCATGTTGAAACTGTGTCAAAAAAGGCGGTAATTATACTGCACGATCAGTTTGTCACTGAACCGAGCCCTCTGACTAAAACGGAGCAAATTAGACAAATTCACACGGATTGTGATTCGATATCGACTCATAAAATATACCACCTAACACCATTTCCGGCGCCCCCTTGATATATTGCGAGGCTGGTTTCGCACAACAAATCTTGCGAGACCACACTACTACATCAGGCCACATGTGAGGAAGAGTTAAAACATGACACGAACTCCAACCCCGAGAGCGTCGCCAGGACTGAAAGAGCACTGGATCGATAACTTGCAACAGTGCCGTTCGTGGTTCTGAAACAGCAGCAGGCCGTGACACATTAGAGGACAGCGGCTGTATGCACAACATCCTACACTATTCACACTACTAGCGACAACTCTGTGCGTTTTCTTGACACAGAGAAGAAAACGTGTGACTGGTTAAAAGGTTGAAGCCAGCTCAAACCTGAAGTTGCCTGTTTCACTCACAGACTGCATGAAAAGCGGACGCCATGACAGCTCCTCAGAAGTGGGAAAAACCAGCCGCACAAAAGCGAGAAACTAACAGTAATATTGCAGAAGCCAGTAGTAATTCTACAATATTACTAGAAACTAGTAATATTGCAGATACATTACAAACCTCTGAAACTAATGACATACGACATGTGAAATCCCCTTTTATATTTGAGTAATAACGTTTCAAATATCCCTAATTGACTTCAATCAAACCAGAATCTAATGCTAAAAAAAAAACAGTTGCTCTTATAATATTCATTATCATTCAAATAAACGACAAATACAACATCTCTCATGAAGCTAATATTAAATGCACGACTGTTATATTTGTACACGTGTGCTAATCTACATTATTTATATGCATGTGTTTGTGTGAAGCACAACAGCAAAGCAGCCACTTAATCACTTTACAACAGATGGTGATAAATGTGTCCCTTTAGTCTACCCTTTATGATAATCAATGGAAATTGCCCACATACATTTTTCATAATTTTATACCAAATGATTAGGTAAATGACCAACAGTTTATCCTATGAGGCTAGTAATTGTTAGCTGCAGCCCTGCACATTAGGCCTCACGCCGTGATGCAGCTTCTCTTTGTGTTTAGACGCCATTTCAATTAATAAAATCTAAATCCTCAAGTTTAGGAAGCTGAATCTGCTCGTATCCGGCAGAATGAGTCTCGCTAACAGGACAAAGACGTACTCCAGAGAGGTATATAAACATAATATGCTTAAGTAGGGATGTAGCACAATGATGTGTATAAATCTGGCTCCAAACCCCTAATCGTCCAAATGAGTCAGCCTCCTTGATGCATTATTAATGAGGAATAAAAATTAGTCTCTCTGCCTGGCTCGGTGCGCTGGGCCTTCGTTACAGCGGGAAAAGCACACGTGTGTTACTTAATGACTTTAACACCGCGGCTCTGTCCTATTCAAGACATGACAGGGTGACAATGAGCCACCGGGAAAACTGAAGCAGCCGAGCTTGAACTCAGCCATCGCTCTTTTTATTACTAACACTGGCGCTTTTCTTCCGACATGTCAAAATGTTCCCCCCGTGGAAAAGGCCTTTTGTGAATCGCAAGTGAAAAATGACACATCTAGGAAGAGGCCCTCGCTCCTCTGAAAAGTACATGGCAGAGTTTCTTCTTTTGATATATTCTCATCCTTGAATAAAAGGGCAGATAAATGTTGCAATAAAATGTCCAATGTCGCATATTCACACAGGAATGTATTGATTTCAGACGTTTTCATCAACGAATCAATCGGCTGATGAACAGTTTTATATCTCTAACCAAACAACTACACTGTGAAACATAAAAAGTTTTAAAAAATAAAACACTTTCTGACACTATGAAACTCTTTCTTTGTCAGCATTTCAAGACACAAAGGTTAATATGAGGTTCATACTTCTGGTTTAAGTTGACGCAGCGCTGAAGCTGACGTAAACCTTCCCAGAAATTAAACAACGCGCAACGGCGACGCAGACCTCAAGAGCTGTGATTGGTCCGTTGGTAGTAGCGTGTTTCTGGTTTAGTATTTCCGATAGCTTCTCCATCTCCGCAATTTTCAAATTGGTTGTTTTGGATCAATAAAGAATCAGTTCGTGTTCGGCGACAATCGGACAAAAATTAACCTGACTGTAAAAAAAAAAAGTGTTTGGGTGGTGTTTTTACAGAGTAAGACAGAGTGAGACAGAGTGACGAGCGTCACAAGTATAAACCCGTTATCTCCAACGTTTTCCACCAAACTGACGGAGATTAATTAGGGACCCCCTACCTACTATATGTGTTCTATATTAAACTCGGCCTAGTGCTACTCAAAAATAGCACTTATTATTATCATTTTGCATTCTATATTAAGCTTAATAATACACAGGTCCAAATATAATTTTTTTTATTTCAAACAGTAGAGTGGCCGTGCCAGAAAATTATGGGTGAAAATTAAAAAGAAAAGTATAAAAAATGTCTAATCAACCCCCTGCAGTACCTCCACGAACCACTAGGGGTCACGGACCCCTGTTGAAGACAGGATGTTACAGCATCTAGGTCCCGCACTATTATAAAAGCACCTTAACCTTAACCGAACGGATCACTGGCGTTAAGTTCGTTAAAGCAGTTTTTTAATTACCGTAACTAACAACGGTTTGCGGCATCGTCAAAATTGTGTGGCTGAACGCTGGGAGGTTGTGCTTTTGTTTGGAAGACCTTTGTGACATCTCAAGCGTGTAACTAACTTCATTTTTACCAACAAAATTCTTCAAAAAACTCTCTTCCTGGGTCTCCCTGGTCTCATGTCATCATTACCATAATGGCAGCTTTTTTCCCCCCAGAAAGCACAACTTCTAGTTTGTCCATTGGTGAATTATGGTAATTCAAATAACGCAAGCTTTCATTTATTTATTCTTTTTATCCAGATGTTTAGGTCTAAAAGGGGTTAAGGAAGGACGGGTTCCACACTGAGGACCCACCCACCTCTTTTCATATCCCAGTGCACCTTAAGAATAAAATGAAGGGCTCTCTGCTCGTTTAACATTCCCCCATGAGTAATAGACCATCAGGCTAATCACATGTATGATGCCGTCTGTCTGCCTGTCTGGGGAACAAGAGGCTGACGTTTTTTGTTTTGTTTTTTTCGTGAAGTATCTCTTACAGCTAATAGCTTTCTGAATCCAAAGCCTTAGAAGGAGGACAGGTCCTGAGGTCAGGCAGAAAATAGCTCAAGGAGATACGTGTTTGTGAGTGTGTGTGAGTGTGTGTGTGTGTGTGGGTGTACGCTTGTCTGGAATAAGGGCTTAAGAGCAGCTGAACTGACCCTGTTTTTTAGTCGTCTATGCAGCAGCCTCGTGGGGATAAGAGACTAGTGAGGTTACGTAAGCTTTACTCCCAGAAGACGCTCCACTGTGTATCAACAGTCACTGGCCCAGAGAGACCGACTGACTGCGGAGTTTCCGCACGTGAGATAAACCACAACGACGGAGGAGGGGGGGTGGCGATGGGTCCAGCAGCAACTCACCGGCTTCCTAGGCTCCCAGCTCCGCTGGATCTACTCAACCAGTCAGACCATCCTTAAAACAACAGGCATCAGAGAGGGAGGGCCGACTGTGAGACGGCGAAAAATCAATCAGATAGCTTGAATTTCAATGCCAGGGGCCACACAAGAGCCCGGCCGACTGGGGAGCAACTGATTGAATTTACCTAAGAAGCCCAGCTGTTACCAAGAGAGAGATAGGTGTGTGTGTGTGTGTGTGTGTGTGTGTGTGTGTGTGCGGGGTGGGGGGAAATCTGCTACTCTAGCACTTTCTTCTCTCTTTCTTTTTGTAATTCCATTTTCTGCAGCTCTGCTCTTTGGCAGACATGAGATCCAGGACTAAGACGTTAAATCTTGTTGGCTTGTTAAACGACTGGCCGTGCACATGCTCTTTCACGTTGCTCAGGCCTCTGACAGACTGTACATTATCCATACATCACCTGCATGTGACTCTCTGATTTCATTACGAGCACAAATAGACTGAGGAGCTTGTGCAGCACGACCTGAGCTAAACAGGTTTCTGATAGAAAGCTGCTTCTTGCGGTAATATCACTAAGAGTATTAAGTGGTCGACTTTTTTATTTTAAAGTTTAGACACAGTTAGCTAGTTTATAGCAGCGGTATTTGTAAGGATTAAATCGTTTGTGGCCAGCAGTCCACTGTTTTCGCTTGCTATACAATTTTTTCTTGTCTCATCAGCTCATTAAACAAACCTCAGTGCTTTCCAGAAGAAAGGGCACATCTGTGATCTGATAATTTAATAAAGAAACAAGAATTAACCAGTTAAATTATCCTATGTGAGAGGTATGAAAACACAGAATCAACCTGTGATTATTTAACAATCATGTTGATGTATGCAAAGCAGCCATGTGGAGTTAAGCTACTCATTTCCTCCACCCACAAACAGTGCGGCTGCAACGTTAGATGCTTCAGTTTTGTGCAGGCCTCAGTTCAATTACATTTTATTTATCAACAATAAATTTAAAAAGGTTTATTGGGTGCACAGGCTGCTCCAACAAGAGCACAGGGGCATAAAACGGTCGGTGATAAGAGTCGTTCCATTGCAGGTGAGTAATTTATACTCAAATAACTCAGAACTTGAGCTCTTTCATTCAGCAAGACAGACGTTAAAGCTCATTATGTGCCACAGTTTGTATCCCGTCCTATGTCACATGTAGCAGTGCTGTTCATGGTTCTGAAACAGCAGATACGTTAAATACATTAGAGACAGCGGCTGTTTGCACAATATTCTACTCTTCTACTTGGGTGAAATCACACAACTAGGAAAACAAAGGTACAACTTGGTGTTAACACTGAGTCTCCGTTGGAAGCGTCAATGAAACAAGGGGCATTAATTGCAACGTGGTAACGTATGAAGAAAACGCATGTGATTGGTTAAAAGGCTAAAGCCAGCTCAAACTTCTAGTTGACTTTTAGTAGACTGTAAAAAAAGTGGAACCAAAGCAAGTAGAGCTCCCCCTGGTGGTTGGCTACATTATACCATGTTAGCGGACGGGACTTAGGACGGACTAAAATGCTAACATACAGAGAGAAGTTTTGTTTCAGTTATTTGAATCTATAAAAACAAGATGTGACATCATGACGATTGACCATTGCCATTGACAACGTCTCAGTAACACGATCCTGCAGGAATGTGACAAAGAAAAATAAGTATAATGTATAATCCAACATTTCTTTGTAACTGCTGGAGATAGAGCTGAGACAGTAATAATTAATCATCAAATGAAAAACCTGAGTTTTCTGCTGAGTGAGTCAAGCAGAAAACAGATATCTCTGGGACACTAGTGTCAGTTTGACCAATGGGAGGAAGTGGAGACATGTCGTCTATTTTTCTACAGTCTATGGCAGGGGAGCCCAAACTGTTCCCTGTGGAGAGACAAAATGTAATCCAGGAGGAGCGTCGTGGGTCAAAATGTAAATTTGGGTTTATACAGCATGCATGTGCAAAATACAATAATAACATTAATTTTGAAAAATGCACATTTATGTTCAAAAAATTACTGATCATTGACATGGATCATGGCCTAGACATGGATCATTACTAGGCCTTGGGCCTATATCTTCAAATACAAACACATGTAGTGGCAATGAACAAAGTAACACAGGACAAAACATGCCCCCGTTAATCAGACTTCAATCACACAACATACGCAGCCGTGAAATCGACCCTAGTAAAGAGATAATGCTTTTTTTTTCTTTTCATTTTCATATCTGTGCCACTGTCTAACACGCTTCAACTGCATCCTCTCATTCACTTCTTCACCTCACAGGATTTGAGCTGGCAGGAGCTCAACAGCGCCACCCTGTGATTCTCTGGTCAGGAGGGGAAGTGCACCAATAAATAGTATTCAAAGAGAGCGAGCGCGGTTTCCGAAAAAAAATTATACAGTGGGCAACGACAAAATATTCATGGGCCAATTGGGCAGCCAGGGTCTATGCTTTGCTGTGACACATATCAAGTGTTAGCTTGTCATTTCATATAGCCGCCTTCCACTGAAATGCACTGTAGCTCGTTACTCTCCCACGCTAGCCTGAACGCACCATTATATTACATATAAACTTAGCTTGCTACTTGAAGTATTAAAGGATTTGGAGAAAGAAAGTAGGTGATTACAATGACAGACTGTCTCCAGCGCGAAGCAGCAATGTGACAACTCTGCCTACAAAGTGCGACTCTCCGAAATGCACATCGCAAGCCATGACGGATCTACACTGAGACACCGTGTTACAGATGAATCCTGACACAACTGCAGAATCAGACGTCAGTCAGCGCAGCATTTCCGTGCCCCACGGTGTGCAGTCAGTCTCCAGACTCCACCAGCGCTCTTGTTCCTCCACGCGTTTAACTGAAAACACGGTTTCCGAGCTGAGGCTAATTATGCTTCAGAGCTGATGAGATCTGGCAGCCGGAGCACGAGAAGGTCAGGGAATACAGAGTGGAGCAAAACCAAGTGGCACCGCGCTGCCGTCCACCATTACTCTACGCTGCTTGCACAGCTCTCTTCAGACTGTACAGGAGCATTAATTAAAGATATGGACTATTAGGAACGGAGATTTCTTTGTGTGTAGCGAAGCAGGAATTTAAACCCACTTTTCTTTGCTCTCGTATGTTTTACGCCAGAGCCAGTAACATCGGATCAATATGTGTGATTAATGAGGTCAGACCTGCTCATTTCTATTCTGTTTGGTGCATTTTCAAGAACATCTTTTTAGGTAATGAGGTCAAATCCTTTTCCAGCGAAGGCTTTGTTTACAGCAACACACGGCGTAAATAGATGCTACGCAGAAACCCAGATTTCTTCTGGAATTAGTTCCAGAGTCTGTCTTGTTTTTAACGTCTTCATTTCAATTCAGGTTTTTTTTACGCCTCAGAAATTCATGATAATAATAAATCAAATTATTCACTCACTTCTCATGCTATCTAGGTGGGTGTTATCATTTTTATTATGGCAGGAAGCTACCAGCATAAACAGCCATTAATGTATTCAACCTGCAAACATTTGACTAATAGTGAGTTCCCACCGTGACATATGGCTTGAAGTTAAGTGCTAATAACGCACATTAAAGCCGACTCTCGGTGAACCTGAAGTACAGATGGTTACCAATGGGTCTGCCACCCCCCAGCGAGCAGCCATGTTTCGGTGTTAGAGTGCAGCCGAGCCAGGAGCCCCGCAGCACCAATCAGCTCTAAAGAGGTCGGAAAGGTCGCTGCCCGTGCACTGGAGCCCACTGACTGGGACCGAGAGCAGAGACCACCTCATAAAGGAAGGAGGAGGAGTGAGGAGGAGGAGGAGGAGGAGGAGGAGGAGGAGGAGGAGTGAGGGGAGAAGCTCGGAGCACATGGTCTTTAGCCACATGACACGCTCAGGAAGGAAGAAAGAAAGAAAAGGCAGGGCGGCTAGCATGTGAACGGAGCCGCTCCTGAATCCATTCAATCCTACGCTGAGTCAAACAGAACAGACGTAGTTTAACACTCTAGTTTTACATGAGGTTTTGTATTCAAGCCTTACACGTATTAAACAGGGGTTGTCCAAAAAAAGGGACATTCGTAGCAGGGACGGAGACAGCAGCACTTCCTACATGTACCCACCCACTGAGATATAGAGCTTCAAAACAAAGCAAAAGCAGTAAAAGTGGGATGTAACGGACTCAGATCCAGTCTGTAAGACACGTCGTCTCACAGCCACCAGTTCATTCCTGATCCGTGCGACCAGGCTCAAGGACGCAGTGAGACCCCATTGTCACAGAGAGGAAGGAGATGTGATAAGATTTCTATCTGAAGCGCACAGTTTCAGACGTCCACTTCCACAAAGACGAGGCTGGAGGTAAGAAATTAAAAGAGAGAGAGAGAGAGAGCTGACAAGAGAAGTTCATCCTCTCTGTACTCTGTGCTGCCGGCCAGTTGTGGTGTGAAGTGAGTACAAATGTTAACCCGCTGGTTTCATGAATGACACAAATCCCCCTTAATTCAATCTTGGAAAAGTGTGCAGAGAGCGACCGTCCGACTCAACAATCTAATAACTGTCTGAAACAAAAATGCCAAAACTCACTCATGTTCATGTTTCTCAAACTGGAGATTTACTCTGATACAGACGACACGTCTGATACATTTGTGGAAATTTAATATGATTGTTATTCAAAATTATTTATTGGCTTTTGTTTTCCTAAAGCCTAAGATGTTGTAATTCCATTATTTATGTTGCTAATATCATCAAAATCAATAAGAAACTGGAGAATTTTAGTTTCCACAAAGATCAAGATTCAAGATTAAAGATCATTTTATTGATCCACTCAGGGAAACTGTTTTCTCCAAGAGTCTCAGGGTAACAAAGCAGACATAGACATAGGAATGAGAGTCAAAATGAAAGTAAAATAAAAATAAAATAATCTTTAAAAAAAAATACAAAAAGAATGAGGTATTAAGAATTACAGAAGAAATATAAGATAAGCTAAGATAAGAAAAGCCTTTATTCATCCCACGATGGGAAAATTCTCATTGTTAACAGCAGCAGAGACATATACAGATACAGTTCAACCTACAGTCCTATTTACCTGGAATATGCAGCATTTACGCACAGATGTGACACATAGAGACATTTTAAAGTGTCTCAGTCCCAAAGAATCAAATCACTAAGACTTAAGAATAAAACTAGAATTGTTTTATGACTGAAATATGTTCAGTTAAATAAGCTGAATATGTCATAAGATCAAATGACGGACTCAAAATAGTTTGTGGCCATTTTATTTTGAAAAAATAAGCTTTTTAATCATGACCTGCCTTGGTTAAGTTTCCAAAAGAAAACCTCTACTGATCCGGGCTACACACTGTCTATCTACAGCAAACTACAGTATTCTGCTCTTTAACCTTAACTTGTATCACTCTGGTTACAAGTGTTATCTAAATGCTTCAAATGACACCGTAAAAACACTCTACGCTGCTCTGGAGCACATGTGGATTCAGTCTCCAGACCAGGGACCAGCTGAAAACTACCTACGCAACACATTCCCAGCCGCACAAACGCAGCGCGATCGACCAAAACAACAACAAGCGCGTACGTGACGACGCTTTCAGAACGCGGGGAAGGTGCTGGGGATTTGTTCTGTCAGAGCACAAATCTGGGTCACGGCTGTTTGTCGGAGGCTGAGCGTTTATATTTGAAGCAAGCAGCTTCACAGCACGGAGGTTTTTCCCATATTTCGTAACTGAGCCTCAACTCTGCTTTCACACCGGCCGATGACTCGTGGCTCATATCAGGTGAGTCAGGTGAAACTACCCGGCAACAGGTAATCACATTCCTCTGCTACAACCACGGAGATTACATTCAAAAGAAGAATATTTAGAGAGTTGTTCATGACTGGGGTGGACGGTAATATCTCCCCTCCGGTTATAATAAGTCATCAAAGCTGGGAAATGACCGAATGAACATTTCCTATGAAATAAAGGATTTTCCTGCTAAAAACGAAACACTTTCTGGGCCTGATTTTGAGAGAGGAAAAACTTCCCAGGTTCTCAGGGAGCAGAGAAAAGAAAGTGGACTGTGGCTCCGCTGGTCTGAATGCGTCCGTCTGTGTGGACGAATGAATGAACTGAGCTGCAGCTGCTGAGCCTGTGTGCTGAGTAAACTTTCTTTGGATTAAAGGAAGTCCAGTGTTGAACAATGTCTTATAATAACTGGAACAGATGGGAAAACTAAACCAGAACAACTGGATGGTGTGATTAGATGGAGAATACTTTGTGACTGTCATCAGTGGGGCTTAACCTAAATCGATTCCATTCACAACCATCAGCTCATTTAGAGATACACCGATCAACCATAACATTATGACTACCTTCCTAATATTGTGCAGGTCTCCTTTGTGTGGGCGGCAGTAGTGTAGTAGTAGGGAGCAGGTAGAGCTGTCGTCTGATGACCAGTCCTTGTGTGACGACTGAGGCAAGAGACTGTGTGAGCGAATGAATAATGCATTCAATTGTAAGCGATTTTAGCTCCTAAAAATGGAAAAGCGTTAAATAAAACCAATGAGGATGATTAAAGTCATTTACATTCCTGTCAGTGGTCACAGTGTTGTAGCTGATTTTTACTTTCAGTTTCCACCACAAAGAAAAATGCTTCAGAATATGTTTGGGACCAAACTTTTGGGTAAAACCAGGCGCACACCTGCCCAAACAAACCGAACCAGAGGTCAAAATCATTAAGCTTCATTCAAACTGATTCAAACTGGTTCAAACTGATTCAAACTGCAGGGCTGCTAGAGTTTTTGTGGCTCCTTTGAATGTCCAGCAGGGGCAAATAATGCACCTCATTCCTTGACAGGAAATCGAGTGACTGTTCTGCGGCTGATCTGTGACCTCCGTGTACAGGAGGAGGAATTCATACATACACACAAAAGCAAAGTAATGCATGTACTGTTCCTGCACAACTGCTTTATGACCTCTACTACACGGTCCAACCTCCTTCTATCTCTCATGTCCTTCTACGCTGAACGCGGGGGCTGATCAACCTCTGATAAATGCAACGTGGTTAATATCCTCTCGACAAACCCTCCTTCATCTGAGGGTCCTGACAGAAGAAGCTCTTAATCAGATAGGAAGGGAAAAGCTACGACTTCTTTCGACACGTGAAAACACAAAGTATGTATAACGAGACGCTCTACATGTTAATGCCGTCTCCACTGACCTTTCCTTTCAAGGCTGTTGGGGTTATCCCGCTGAGACTGTCATTCACATTCCCCTATTAAGTCTTTAATCACCTTTACCACTCATCTTCCTACCGCCCCCCCCCCAGCACTGAAAACATCCATAATGTAATGATTATCATAAATTATCACAGGACAAAATGGAGCCACTCACATGATTGCGTGTGAGACTCTGTTACCTCCAACACGCCTCACGTCTTGATTTTAATATGAGTCTGGGCTTATTCCTTATGTCATATATAGTGAAGCCTGCAGAGAATCAGGTGATGCCTGATCAATACACTCCACCATTTGTCACCTCGTTGGTCCCGATGGAGACTGAAATGCAAATTCTAAAGTAGGAAACCGCTTCTTAGATGGTTGACAAGCTCCTATCTTTGCCTGACGTGACGCTGCAAAGCCCCTGTTACTAATGCACAAAAAGATTTTTCCAAAAATATATACATGTGTGTGTGTGAAACTCTGTTTTCAAGACCTGCTCTGAGTATTAACAAGAAAAAAAAAAAAACACTTCCACCTTATCAATAATAATATCTGAGGGCTTGATTTATGCCCCAGCAGGTAGCGGCAGCAGCAGCACGACCGTGGTCATAATTTCATACCTGCCTCCAGCCTCTGTACATTTCCCCCCCTATTCCTACCTGCTCAATATTCAAATCACGCTCCCTCTCTGGCAGAAAACTCCTTGGGAAATAGGTCGGGGAAGTGCGGAGTTACAAAGGGCTGCTTAGCATCAGCAAAAGCCGAGCGTTGTGATGTGCAAAACATGACATCTGTGTGTTTAGCTGCGTCTCTACGAGAGCTAGCCGTGGGGCTGAGTGTGTATAGCCCTGAGCAGTTTCTCTATCCGTGCTGTGCTTCGCTAAGCTAAGCTTGGCTAAACTGAGCGCTGAGTTTAACAGTCAGCTAGGCAGGATTCATGTGGGGGTCGTCCCAGGCTATAAGGTAAACACACACACACACGCTCACTGGCTTTTGCTGTCATGTCAAAAATGCTCTTGGGTAACGCTGCTGACCTCAGCCGCCTGGGCAAACGGAGGTCAACTGTAAAGGTAACGTCAGTCAAAATATTTGGTTTGGAGTTAAAACACAGAGTCTCCTCTGTTCCTTCTGTTCTTTTGTCTTTTTGAGAGTTAATTTTACATCTGACTCATCTGTAAAATGCTAAGAAAGTAATAAGATAAGTGATATGCAAATATATATATTTATTTTTTGCAAATAGTTTTGACAAGAATGGACAAGCAAAAAGCAGATTTAAGAGAATGTACTAATACACAATCCCTGAGACTGTGAGTGTTGTTTTAAAAAGCTGACTCTGACTGATGGGACAACATTCACCTACTCCTTCACTTTGACTCACTGGATGATGGACAATTTGACCAAAGAAGGACACAGAGGGGACAAAGTCTGGTCTGTCTTTATCAAGTAACAAAGATATTACAAGAAGTAAGTGGAACCACTGTGGAGGGTAACGTAGTGAATGCAACTTCTGCTTGAACACCCCTGAAACATACAGCTAATGTTGAGTTAGCTAGCAGTTAGCATTAGCATGTATCAAGAATTAACATAATTTCAGTCACAATTTATTCTTACCCATAACGTTTTCCAGGCTGAAAGTGATGATGCATAACATATTAATCTTATCTGATTAGAAGTGTGCACATTGTTGATTGTTTCACTCCGATCTTTTATTTTAATCACCAAAGACAAACCAAAGTTGGCTACGACTGGCTGCTATGTGACAACTTCAAGTTGGTGTTTTTGTTTTTCCAAAAAATACAACAAGACGTCATTTTCACGGTTGAAAGTGACAGTTTTCGCCTCCAGTTTCCCTCTGTTTTGCCTCCAGCTAACGTTGTGATATCACAGTTACGTAGACGATGAAGGCGTCTATTCGTACAAAAAAAGTTGCATTTTTGGAAACTGTATAAAAAAAATGATACATTTCCTTAAATTAAATGCCTCCAGTTATGTAACACAACACTTGAGAAGTTCTCAGTCCAGTGTGAGTTATTTATTTTCCTCTCCTCCTCAGCCTTTTCATACAGCAGGTATGAGCGCGGCGCTGTTTAAGCTCTCTATTGTCGTCATCCTCCAGAGACTCCGCGCTCACTGAGTCACGCTCTCTTCCGAGCAATCGAATCAAATCTCCTAACTATTTCAAGTTCATGTCATAATTACTACCTGCTGCTGTTTTTTTCGGGAATATGTCACATTACAGAGGAAGATAAAGAGCATTTGTTTCCAAAGTAAAAAGACATTAATCAGTCCGTGTTATTAAGCCGTCATGAATGAAGCAGCCTAATTTCATCATCGGGAAACAGATGGGGAACGGACAGTATTCCACATGCAGAGGGCTGCTTTAAACCATCCACCACCGCCGTCTTACATCATATTACTTAATCAGACCAGAGTATTCCTGGCACCGCCGGCACAATACCTCCCATCTACTGTATGTCAGGAGTTGGCAGCAGCCACGGCGAGCCCTGCAGGCAGCGCTCTGGCACGTAGCCTTGGCTGGCACGCCGGTTGTGTCCTCACTAAATGAAGACCATCCTTCACCGTCTGGATGCCGCGACCACTAGCTAGCGAGCTCACTGTCTGAGCGTCAAGCTGGGAGACGAGTCCGCGGCCGGGCCAACGCAGAGCTGTGGGGGACGAGGGCTTCACGTCAGAGGAACACAAGAGAGGAATGATCTCCATATGCTTCCAGCCGTTACATTTAAAGTTCAGCTGGGGCCTCTGGGGGAGGGTGGAGGGTGGAGGGTGGAGGCGGCGCAGCTACAGGCGCGATATCAAAGTACTTTCCTCTCCGCTCCACAACAACGCGTTCAAAGAGCTTGGTACACAAAGTCTCTTCCAGGATCATGCGTGTGTGTTTGCATGCATGTTAATAGATTAAAGAGTGGTGCACTGAAACGCTCGCTCTAAGTTTGGAGACATAATGAGATGATGTACCCTACTTTTCTTTTACAGGTGAGCTCGGGGAAAAAAAAACAACAGAAATAAACAAACCAGGGCTTTTACTGTGAGAGGCAGGCATTAAAGACAAAGGTATAATCCTAAGCTCGCAGCTGCACAAAGCAGAACTCCCCAGATGTAGAGGTATGATGTGTGTGTGTGTGCGTGTGTGTCGACCTGTTTACCCGGTCGCACAATGCAGGGAGGAGGCGAAGGGAAACACGGGGACAGGCAGGACCTTCCGAACGCAGTTTAACAAAATGTCAAGCACGTTGAGATCGGCAGTCGACTGAAATGTCATCCATACAAAGGTAGCAAAGAGGCTAACACTGCAGAGAGACGTATCTGCACACAGTGAATGCCAGACAAATATTGATAATCACCTGGACGCGTCCTGGCTGCTAATGTGCTCAATTTGCCAGGACGGATGAAGGAGGTATTAAAACTCCGGCACGCTTCATGTCGGTTTTCCTATTAAACACCTTTAAAACGTGGAGACACGCTCTGAAAATTGATGCGTTAAAGTGGCTGTGTAAGTGTCAAATTAAGACGCCACAGCTCAAGAAAATACGTTTCGTACTTTTAATACAGAAGCGAAAACGGCTCACATCTGAGTTCATAAGACGCAGCTTGAGATAAAGTATGTGTGCTCAGACCGGGCCGCTCTGTTAAGAGGTGCCGGGCAGGGGTGCAGCTTTCCTCCCCTGAAGTGTGGTCTAATGTAATTGTGCTGAGGGGCCGCACTCCACGGGAGGAGAGTTTTATACCGGAGCCTGCCTGCTGGAGCGGTGTCAGGTGGTATTTATGAGACTTGTAATGGCGCTGAAGCCCGGGCACACCTGCTACGCGCACACACACACACACACAAACACACACACGAACACACACGTTTGGTCACAGCATAACGTCTAAGCTTGTTTGAAGGCGAGAAGCAGCAGAAAAAGCACCGTTTCTTCATTCACCTGTCTTCTATCAGATTAGTTTAAAAAAGGAGTTCATTTCGCTGCACTTTGTCTGCGTTGCGCCTCTAATTTACTCGTAAATTCTCACAAAATCTTTGATTGATTAGACATTTTTTAATTTTTTTTTTTTTTTTAATTTTCCCCCACAAATTTAAATTTATACAATTAATACACAACACAAATCCAACATATTTTAGTAAAGGGATAAAAGGGAGTAGAACGTTACTGCCACATTACTGTTGCACATGTTTTAAACGAATATTTGAACCTGTATATTATTTGAATAACTTAATATTGAATGCAAAATGATAGTAATAATGTATATTTATAAATAACACTAGGCTGAGTTTAATATAAACACATATAGTAGGTAGGGAGTATTAACCTCTCCATCAGTTTGGGGTCATTGGCCTGAAAAATGTTGAAGACTTCTGCTATAGAGGGTCATCGTTCATGCTAACGTTAACCTAGCATCGTTAACCAGCTCGTTGCAGCTCCGCTAACAACCTCCATCCTCTTAAGTCACATGTAATTGATTTGTGGAGTGACCAATTAAGCAATTAACATGACGTGGCCTTTGGTTCAGAATGAAAACGAGTTCACCCTCTACTGAATACTCACTGATGATGTGAAGCCGGGCGTCTGCTGCCTCTTCGGGCTTTTAGACGCAACGCAACTGGGGACTAATGAGCCTCTACACAGGCTCACTGCAGGTCGGTGAGATTAACTCAAAGCATCTTCGAGCTCGCGTTTAGACGCCTGCAGCATGGGTCGAGAGAGCAAAACAAAAGGCTGCTGATGAAACCCAGTCGAGATGTTTAAAAAAAAAAAAAAAAAAAAAGCTGCAGCCCCTGAGTTGCACCTGTGCCAAGTCTCTTAGGACGATAACCCAAAAAGGAAAACTGCAGCTCGGCCTCAGCTTCTGCTCAAGTTTCATTCTTGATGAGGCGATGAGGAAGTCTCTGCAGAAGTCAACAGACACCACGGTTTTTAAGCCATTACCTACGAAGTTACTAAAGACTAGATGCTGTTACTTACAAACATCTACAGACGGTTCTGATAAACTGTGGCTGGTTTATGTGGTTTCACATCTGACGTTTATTCTTCACACTGCAAAGTGAAGATGGCGCTTCACCTCGGCAGGTGTAAAGGTTACAGTTTACCACCACGTGAACTGAGCAGAAGTGCACCGAGTACAAAAACACTGCGACGTTAATGCTGCAAGATTATTCATGTTTCGGATGGAAACGCACAAACAGGAGGGTCGACACCGCAACGACTCCAACTGCTACTACGGCAGCTCTGTGACAGAGATAAGGCTGGAAGGACACGCAATCACACAGTCACATAAGTGTTGTGGTTAATAAATGCAGTATCGAGTATTATTCACAGGACTGTGCTCCGGCCTCCAGCCTCCAATCACACAGGGTTTCCCTTAGCGATGACAGAGCGAAGCAAATGTAACAGCAGCAGCAGCAAAGAAAAAAGGAAAAATAATAAATAATAATAAAAGCGAGAAAACCTCCACTGTTGCTGCTCCACATCTGCTGACACCTCAGCAATCACACTGCGGAGGAGGAGGAGGAGGAGGAGGAGGAGGAGGAGGCAACGGCGAAGCCAAAAAACTGCTTTGATCAACCAAAAATCTAAGTGGATGAGAGCGGTGGCAGCGGAGGAGACGGCGCGTCCCACATCCTGAACAACTCGACGGCGAAGAGGAAAAAGCAAACTAGATAATGATTACAAAGGTGCAGTGAAAAGGGCAGAAGAACATCTAATACATACACTGCACATAAAAAAAAAAGAGTTTCAAGAAAGAAAAGAGACACGAACTTACTTTAAGATTTTTTGTCCGGCCACAAAAAGCTAAAAATACAAGATGATTCGATTGAATATGAGAATATTTTGCTGTTTTTGAAGCGTAGCTACATGACTTGGTTCACAACCAATAAAACAACATTAGGGCTTCAACTAATCAATTCAAAATTGATGAATCTCTGTTTGTTTTATCAATCTGCTTATTGTGCTGCTTGACTGACAGTCCATAGTAACAATTATACTCAGTGTACTAATGCGTGTAATACACCTAAAATGAACCAAAGAACACCGTGCACATTGAGCTACACAAAGTCACACATATCAAGCATTAAACTGTTTACAGTATACTTTACATGAATAACAGACCAAGCCCTCATGAAAAAAAACTCATGAAAACTCCTGTTTCCCTACTTAACTGTAACTGAAACGCCGATAAATCAGGTGTGACGTCCTCCGTCGTAAATGGGACGCACCGTCTCTGTTGGAAACTGATCTTATAATAATGCATATGAAGCTTTATCATAGATACTCAGAGACGCTTTACATCGGTTAAACAGCTGATCCACGCCTACGGCCTCACACACTCACACACACCAGTGGTTCACAATGGGAGCTAAGCTAAGTTAAGCTAAGTGTCTTGCTCAAGGACACAACGGACAGACCAGGGACGCGGCGGAATCCACATCATCTTTAACTAATGTTCAGTGTTTGTTTTTGTTTTTTTTGTAGACGCTGAATCAGGACGTTAGTATTGAATGATGAGCTCCGACAACCACTTTGCACAATTTACAAATTACTATGTGACTTGGCTCCATTTTCCACTCAGTCTCGTCTCTTCTTCTTCCACTTTTTTTGCAGCCTTGTCGCTAGTCAACTGCCTTTAAAACAGGAGAAGAAGAAGAAGAAGAAGAAGAAGCTTCAGGGGTCATATTCTTCGATCCTTGGACGAGCCACTACTCTAGGGTGAATCAGTGACAGTAGAAGTCAGATGAAGAGCTTGTAGGGGCGTGGCTTTCAGGTCCTGCCGACAGGCTGCCGAGCGCTACGGTGGCGTGTTGATGCGGTTATTGTCACAGCTTGGGTACAAACATGTTGCCTCATGCCTACAGCTCATCAAAACCCCAGCACTCATCTCACTCAGCGAGCCACCCTCAATTACAGCAGCACCGGCTCCGTCGTCCCTCCATCCATCCATCCCTTCTATCATCCACCCATCCATCCAGACCGGGGGTAATTCATCAGGGCCGGGTGGCCTCCATTAGTGCTCCTCCGCGGGGACAGGACGGCCTCTAAAGCACAGCACTCAGGGAGTGCACTGGGGCCCCGCACTTTACCCTAACAGCTTCATCTAGCCTGCATCCCCGGAGCCTGACACACCAAACACACACACACACATAATCTCTGGAGGGCCCAATTAGCAGCCATCACCTGTAATTCAATAACAACACTCCCTTTCTTTCACCCACTCCACCCCTCTCTCTCTCTCTCTCTCTCACCCGGCCGTGCATTCGCTTGCATGATTCAGAAAAGGTACAGGGCTTAATGTTCTCCTGCATCAACAAACAAATCTAAAGCTCCGCTGACAGCTTAAGGGATTTGAATGAACCTGCATATTTTGTTTGCAAAGCAAAGGTGTCTTCCGCCTCCTCCTCCTCCTCCTCCCACCGTTTTCCCTTCGGCTGTTCACTTGTGCGGGCGTCATATATCAAACCCTCCGCCGGCTCCGCCGACTGCAAATCAAGCCCACAGGACGCAGGATGGATGGATGGATGGATGGATGGATGGACGGATGTATGGGAGAATCCACACCGCACGTCTCTACCCTGCTTCTAATCGAATCCTCCGTTCCATCCCGACATACTCGGACTCTGCTGCGCGGTGGGAGAGGAGGCGAAAGCGGGGCGACGCCTCCGCCTACAAAAACATCACGATAAATAAAGACGAAGAAAGACATCGAGAACAGACACACACAGACCGTCATCATCTGGCTTCTTCACAACGTTTGAAGTGATCCATCGGCTACTCACATTACACAAGATAAAAGCTGAAATTAGCTCCAATTATTGGGATTTGAACCATAAATACATTAGTCATCACTAATAAAAGACTAAAAAAAAACTTTTGTTTCGTTTATATTTCTTTCCCAATTTAGCAGCATCCACTGCAGGCTGATTTTTAAATTTTCCTTTACAGTTTTGTGTCTTTTGTTAATTTTCTTAGCTGTTTCCTTAAGAGCTGCATCATAACACATGTCATGTGTCCATGCCTGAACAAGAGATTCATGAGAATATCAATCAGCCACAACATTATGACCACTGACTAGAGAAGTAAATAACGTCTAAAACCATCTTGTGTCAATGTTCTGCTGGGAAACTCTTGGACCTGACATTCATTCTTGTGGATGCTGCTTAGTTACAGATGTAGGACCCACCTAGACCAGACTAGACACCCCCACCCCACAGCAACGACACTCCTGAGTGGCAGCAGCCTGACACAAACACAGAAACACACTCAAAAACATGAAGAACAGCACAAGGTGTTGACCTGGCCTCCAAATTCAATAGATATCAAACTGATCAAGTATCTGTGGGATGATCCACAGAGAGAGGACCCTCCCCTCAACATAGAGGACCTAAAGGACCCCACCACAGGACACCCTCAGTAGGTCCATTCACCCATGATTCACAGCTGTTTTGGAGGCACAGAGAGAGACCTACAAAATATCAGGAAGGTGGTCATAATGTTACGGCTGATCAGTGTCTATAACCAGCATGGACTCACCACCTGCTATTATTCAGTGTTAATCCGCTCTAACCCGTACATGAAACAGGACACGATTCTATAAAAGGGAAAACACAAAACAGGCTCTGGTGTAAAAAAGAGAAGAAGAAGAAAAACACAACAACACCTGGAGCAGATCAGCTTTGACTTCGTTAAATACAACCTCCAATTATCTGATCACCTCCATGGTTGGAGGAGTAAATAAAGCAAAAAAAAAAAAAAAAAGAAAGAAGGAAAGAAAATGGCTCCTTTAATTGTGTGCTACAAAGACAAAGAAACTATAAAATGATCGTGTAAACGTGGAGAGTGAATCAGTGTACGGTGCCTCTCTAATGTAATCCTCTCTCTTCCTCTCCCACCTGTCCTGCTGCTGCTCTACGTCTCCGGTCTCTGGGGTGTCTTTAGTGAGTCAGGCCCCTCCTAACACACCTGTCCACCGCTCATGATTTATGTCTCCTGGGAGCAGAGAGGCTGCTGGGAGGTCTCCGCCCTGCTCCAACCACAGGTTTTACTTACGTTTCAGTTTTACGCATCGTTCAGTCACGAATAAGTGAAAAAATATTCACGACATTAAGTCATTTTAGTTGTAAAATAAATAAATAAATAAAGGTAAAATCTGAATAAATAACTCACTAAATTCCTTATTTAATGACATTTGTGCATGAAAAACCCCGAACCAAGGACATGCAATGGCACGTTTTTATAAACTGTATTCATCTGTAAAATCTACAGTGTTAAAATAGAAATAAAAATAAAAATGGAGCTTTTCTAAGTCAAGAAAGCGCGGAGACGTTTCACCAAAAAAACAGATTAAACATTAAAGCCTCAATAATTATGGTGAATTGTTAATCAGCAATAATACAAATAATCTATTACCCATTTTACTAAAGTCTTATGAAAGCAAAGTTATTTTCTACAAGGAATCAACTCTTCTTTAGTCTATAAAATGTGTTCAACTATAAAAAATCTAAAAAAAAAGACTAACATTATAAATAATTGCATTCAGTCCGGACCCTTTGTTTTAAGTGCCAATATTTTAGTCTGAGATCAGCAGCACTAAAACTAATTTATGTTGTTTTATTTTGTAGATTAGAGGAAACTGTGCTGGAAATGATTGCAGCTCCTTTTCCTTTGCAGTTTGTTTTTTCCTTTGTTAACTTGATACGCAGTAAATAACTTCACCCGGGCCGAACTTGGTCGCGACACGTCACACATCCGAACGCGAACAAGGCCGACATCTCACCACATCAGCAGGACTCAGCTTAAAAGCCTCAATCGTCGATAATTATGACCAACTGTAAAGTGTTTCTAGCAGCTGGACTTTGCCTTTTATGGTTCTCTGTCGTCTCTTTGAAGCACTAATAATACGAGTTATATATATTCCCCACTCAGATCTGGAACCTTATTACAGCGACTGTGTGTTTTTAAGAGGAAGTTGCTAAATGAATCAAAAGAGACGAGGAGAGAGATAATGAATCAGCTGCACAACTCAACAAGATGTTTTGTGGTGATTATGTTTGTGCCGGTCAGTTAATCAGTTATACAGATGATGGTTTCCTATAATCGCTATAAACATTTACAAATTACTATGCGACTCGACTTCATTTTCCAGCATTAAGTTAAGTTAGTTATGCGATTTAACATCTTCTTCTTCTTCCATTTTTGGCATTGTTGTCGCTAGTCGACTTCTTAGTAAACAGCAGCAGAAGAAGAAGAAGAAGAAGAAGAAGGTCAGGGACTAGGAGTCGGAAAAAACATCGGAATAGCAACACATCGTGATACCTTTTCTTCCGATACAATATCGTTTTTTGAATGTCTTCATATTGAAGAACAATCTGTACAATCAAGTGCAATAAACTGGAAATGGATTATTTGGATTAATTCTGTTTTTTGACTGAATTTGAATATTCACTGTTATATTATGTGTATTTTAAGCTGCATTTATAATTTCTCAGTGAACTTTGTAGTCTAACAGTCTTCAATTTTCAACAAATCAAACAAATTAAAATTTCTTTAAATGCACATTAACATGAATCCAACGTATTTTAATAAATAGATAAGGGATAGTTTAATACTGGATGCAGAATAGTTTATATTCATAAATAGAACTAGGTTGAATTTAATATAGAACACATATAGTAGATTATAGGTTCCTATAGGTACATATAGGTTCCTACTTATTCTCTCCATCAGTTTGGGGTCCTTGGTCTGGAAAATGTTAAAGGCACTAATGTATCATATCGTGAAGTCCTTGCCAATACCCACCCCTAATATATATGTACACACACACATTACATACACATATTACACACACACAACACTGCGTAAAACGACCAGAGTCCGGTTGCTTCCTCACACGGAGCCGTTGTCGAGTCTCTAGACGTACAAACGTCCTCCTCCTCACCCTGCCCGTGGAGCAGGACAAACGAAGAACTGAAAGTTTTGCTGTTTTTAATCCCATCACTCTGCTTTTTACTCTGAGCTCCGTGTTTCTCTTAGCATCCTTTAGCTCCGCTACACCTGTTTCATTCGGTTTACCTCCGAGATGTGTCCTAATTTTAAATGGAAGCGAATCAAAGCGAGTGGCCTATCACATGCGGCCAGGACTCACACACACACACACACACACACACACACACACACACACACACACACAGGATTACGGCTCGACTCGGTCTCTACTGTACAGCAGCCTGGACTCTGGCTCGTTGTTGCGCCTGGAGGCCGCCAGCAGCAGCAGCAGCAGCAGCAGCAGCAGCAGCAGCAGCAGCAGCAGCACCTTTGGGTCGAGTTTTCACCGATTTCCTCGGCCTCTGTTCTGCTTCTCAGGCGGCGAGAGGGGAGAGAAGAGAATGGAGGATGGCAGGATATGCAAATTGTGGCACCACCAAAGGAGAAGGAGAAGAGTTTCCCACCGGCAGAGTGTGAAAGAGCGCTCCCCCCCCCCCCCTCCCACTCACACTCACACACCACTTTGAATAGGACTCTTTCTTTTGACTGGCCTGCACGGACACATGACCCACACAATCGCACAAATGAGACGTGTTTGTTCGTTTAACACTTGCGCTGCAAACGCTGCGAAGTTTTGAGCCGATGCAGATTAAAGTTTCAGCTGTCCTGACTGCATGAATATTCAGGTGGTGGTGTGAGGACAGTGGAAGGCAACAGCAAAGCAGGTTACTCGGGGAAATAGGTTAAGGCCACCTTTACCTTTATGAAAATACAAGTCTGGCAGTTCCTCTGAGATTTGTCGCACTGGAGGTGTATTTCAGTTCTGGTTCCACATTTGGCTTTGTGCACAGCGTAGGAGGCAGCAAGCAAACTTTGTTTTCATAACATCAGTGTTTAATGTTTAAGTTTAGAGCAGGATTTTGCTCAAGTATAATCTTATTTTAAATTAACACGGCTCGCTGCACAGTACAAACGCTACTGCTTTTCTTTTAAATTATCCCAAAATAATGGAGCATTTTATTCTTGATTTCTTAAGTATATCTATTAAATCTAAAGGGGGACAGCCTCTCAATTAAAGTTTTGTGCTGCTTGGACACAAAATTAGTTGTAACGCCAGATAAATCAGATTCATTTTAAAAAGGTACAGACACATTACACTAATAGACTGGGACATCACCTGATTAACACCTGTGTCCGGACCAAAAAAGGTTGCCCTTGAACACACCGCAATGAAGGCAGCCAAATGGTGCGTTCCATTTTTACTCAGAAGTGGGAATTTCAGAGGTCCAAAGTCGGATTCTCTACTCAGAAAGTCGTATAATCTTCACTACGCCCGAGTTAAGTTTCCAAGATGGCCGCCCTGTATGTAATATTCTGTTTATTAGCACTTCTGACTGGTTTTTGTTGCATTAAATCAGTCATACAGACAGTATTTATCCACATACATGTGTTGAAATGATGTCATAGTATAATTTAAGTTTTTCATGTGTTATATGGGAACTGCAAGTCCCTGTTACACTAACTACGGCTAAAAACCACAGCCTGGTAAAACCAAAACAGTGTGAAACACCATCAAATCAAACTGTGGTTACTACATTTACATAAAACAATTAAATGTTTTGAATATTTTTATAGATTTCTGCCTGGGGTGGTCTTTTAGATTTCATCACTGTAAATAATCTGTCAATTTACAATTTGTGTATCTTAAAAAGCCTAAATTTATCTTAAAATTATAGTAATAATATTAGTTAATATCTTTTTTTTTAATTTAATTTCACTCTTCATTCAGTAAATATAAATACTGAACACACTAAGTTACATTCGGACCAGAGCTTTCATGGACACGTTCATCTAGTTTTCCGACCTAACGTTGTTCTCAGGTCTGTATTTCACCCTCTGGGGTAAATGGAACCAGCTGTTCTGCACCTACATGAAAAGCAATGACTCTCCACACCTGCAGGTGGCAGTAGTCTGTATTCGTCATTGACAAGAGGGAACTGGAGGAGCTACAAACTGTCACTGTCAGTGGGGACCCATCGCAAAAAACTCAAGATGAGCACGGACCGGCACTAAAGATGAAAATCTACAGAAAAAAACTGTTTCCATTCTGACCAATAATCTGATATATAAACAGCTGACTGAGGTAGATTGTGCACCTTTGTGTAATCTTCATCATAATCTAAACAGCCACAGTTTCTAAACACATGCACCTCATGTGCACAGCTGCAGGACTGCTCCACTGACCTCTGACCTCCACGGCGGCTCGTCTTTTATTTAGACGCCTCTGTGCCCTGCAGCCCGACTGACACAATTAGTTGCTCTCAGTTTCGTATTCAATCGGAGGGCGGCGCACCATTTCCCTTTCACTCTGACTAAAAATAAGTCTCGCGTTGAGTGTTCGTGAGTTGCAAGCGGCACATCACACCTGCATGACAACACGCCCGTCTGTGCCGGGGTAATGTTTTCAGTCATGTGTCGCTCGATCGAGACACGCTTTCAGGATGTGGAGCTCGGTAAGTAAAGAGACTCTGATTCCAGCTGCTCCGGTTACAGACTGTCACTGCTCAGATTAGGGCTGGGTTTAATAAAACAACAAAAAAAAAACAATTCCTTTGAGTCCCTGAACTACTTTTTAAAATATATGCTATTTCCTGCATATTTTTTGTTAGAAATCACCCTCACAGGACAGATCTGTCATGACTAGGCAGTGAGATAAGTGCACGTGAAGGAGATCCGAAACACAACTACAGTTACAACTCATAAAAAAAAAAACGTTACCAATCAACACTAAGAAAAGATATGAAAAAAGAGAAAGCAAGTGGAACTTAAGAGAAATGGAGAGCTTTAAAAAAAAAACTCTATTTATTGGAATTAATACAGTCACACGGTGCACATGTGATCTATGACAGGTCTTCAACAGCGGGGGGGGGGGGTCACAAAATCTTTGGTTGATTAGACATGTTTTATATATATATTTTTTTAGTTTTTCATTTCCTTCCACAAATTTAAACTGATTTAAAAACACATTAACATGAATCCAACATACTTTAATAAAGGGATAAATGGAAGCAGACAATGCAAAATGATAATAATAATGTATATTTATAAATAGCACTAGTTTAATATAGATATAGTAGGTAGGGGGTCTCTACAGTTTGGGGGTCCAGGTCCTTGCCCTGAAGACCGCTGATGTAGGAGAATACAAGCAGGATAAGAAAAGTCTTTACGTTTTGTTTATTTAAGCTCAGATATTAAATTGTTAATATCAGATCAGGGGGGGAAACACCTTGTACATCCCCAGGAGAGAGTGACTCTTTCTTCACCTCCCATGACAGACTAAAACTGCTCTGTAGTGCCTGAAATACTCTTCCCCGTTTGCTTTGCCTGCAGAAACACGGACAGCGGAGGCGTATGCCGCTCGAGTCCATTTCAACCTGCTGCATGTGTCTTTATTAGGCCGTATTGAGTCATCTTGCCATGACTCTGTCTAGGTGCCTTTATCAGAAACCATCACGTAATGGAAACGCAACGACATCAGTGGGAGCCACGGATTCTGCCCCTCGCAGGCATCGTGCTAATGCATGTAAATCCACACAAGCAGGGCCGTGTTGTTATGCAAAGCCTGCAGGAAAGTAGCAGTTTCCCACCTTGATGCTAACACACACACACACACACACACAAACACTGCTCAATTAGTCACAGCGGTAGCACCAGTAGCCCTGATGCACCTCCCCCTCTGGACCATAAAAGGCGAAGGGGAGGGGTTAATGCTGACTTGCTAAAGACATCCTGTAGTGCTTTGTCATTCCACAGGCTCATTTAAAGCGCACACACACAGCCCCGGGCTTTTAGCACGAGGAGAAAGTAACATGAATGATCGCTGGTCACGTATCAGTTAACGCTTGCTGTTGACCACAGCCACAACAAAACACCGTTCAGACCAGTCCTACCTCACAGAAAGCTGCAACATTAAACGAAATGCTGCTACTCCTTGTACAACAATAGCTCTGGGTGCAAACAGACGTGCGCGCGCTAGTGCTACAAAAACAAGTTGGATTTTGTGTAATTGCATTTTTCTAAATGAATTACTTGAAATCAGACAGATCTAATGAGCGTAGCCCCGGTGAGCCCAGCCTGTGGCGAGTCGTGCAAGCAAACGCTCGGTATTACCGCAGAGGGAGGACGCTCACATGACTCCTCCACCACCGTCGACTCTGGAAGACTGCTGCAACTGGAGCACCTTAGGGTGACCGCAACAAAATGCTTTATTCATACTCAAGGAGGCCTATTAAACATGCTGCAGCTTTAAACATTAACTCCTTCTTACCTTTTTGGCTTTGAGCTTTGCGTACCATCGAATTTAGAAACTGTGCAGAAGTGATGTATCAATAGAAGATCAAATCAAGACATGAGCTTAAAGCTCTCAGGTGATTAAAATCCAATCAATACTGACATTAACGGAAAAGAGTCATTAACCTTCCGTAGACCCAAAGTTTTGTTGGCAACGCATTTTTTATTTACATATTTAGGTTATTTAGGATTAGTAGAACCTAAGAAGTATGAAAACATATCTTTAACCTCCTGAGACCAGAGCTTTTATTTGGTATGCAATTTTTCTTTTTCTTTTTGGGATCAGTAGGACCTAAAAAAGAAAAAACATCATCTTTGAACAGGAAGTAGTAGTTTTTTATAAAAAACAATGTCCTCATATGTGGACACTGGTATTATTTCATTATTTATATTATAAAGAAGTTACCAATGTGTGACAAAATATAAAACTGCTTATTTTAATATCTGAACATGGCTGAGCAAAGACAAAACAATGACGTCCCAAAGTCTTCAAACGAGCACTTGCTAATTACGACGGTGTAGCTCGTTGCTATTTGATAAAATACCAGAAACGTTAATGAGCACAAATAAATTAAGTTTTAATCTTTTCTACTACTGGATGTCAGACTAAAACGTCCACTAATGAGGACAATGGGTTTAAATAAAGCAGAATAAGCTGCAATAAGACCTAAAACTTAATGTCCCCATGTGAGGACACTGGATCTCAGGAGGTTAAACAGGAAGTAGCTTTTGGAAAGGAAAAAGATTAAGTCCTAAGATTATTTCATTGTGTAATACAATAAAGTCACCAATACAAACAATGAAGTCCCAGTGTCATCAAACGAGTACTTGCTCATTAGTGACGTTGAAGCTCGTTATTGGGAGAATTTGCATAAACACCCAAGTTTCAACCATAAAACATGGTGAGGTTTTGTACCTTGTCCACTTTTGTCCCTTTGCTACCACTAGATTTCAGACAAAAGTGTCTGCTTATGAGGACAACAGGTCTCAATGAAGAACAATAAGCTGCCACAAACCTAAAACGTAACGTCCCCATATGAGGACGCAGGGTCTCAGGAGGTTAAAAGATCTTAATTAAACATGCTGCGACTTCTGCATTTAGCTCATTCTTGCCTTGTGTGCAGTTCCGATCCTCGCATCCTCACATTAAAATTTGAGCCTTACAGAACTGAGAGATTAATAAAAGATCAAATCGAGACCCAAGCAGCACATTAAAGCTGCAGCGTCTACAGAGGAAAGTGGAATAAACACAACGAAAAAGCCCCTCAGCTGATCATAAATCTATTAAAGGAGCAGAATATTTATTTACAACAGTACTAAGCACTTTAATACCGACACCCTGACCTGATATAAGTGATATTTAACAGCAGTGACTGACATGAGACAGATAACACCAGCCTGAGTTAACAATAACTCTCAGCCCAAACGGTCTCTGTGACCTATTTTTGTCCTTTTTACAGATTCTTTGCACAATAATCTGCTTTTTTTGCACTACCTATCTTGAGCATTAATTACCTCAATGTCCAAGTCCACTGATCCTAGCAATTATATTATATTACAATTTATTTTGAGCTTTTTTGCCCACGCTGTATATACTGACTGTCAGAGTGCTGTATATTCTTGTATATTTTGTACATATTTTCCAATTTGATACTGTCTTTTATTGTTTTTTTTTGTATATACATGGGATAAATAAACATTTCCTTATGTCTTATAAACTAAACACTTGTGTCTCAACGTAGAAGTTGGGAATTTAAAACATCTGACGGTTCAATAAAAGCCAAGGATTATTATAAAATATGAAACCACACAGCAAACAGAACCATAACTTTGACCGAAAAGGGAACCTAAGCAACAACAACACCCACTCCCACTTGGGTGCCATTTTCACTTCCAGAGGAGAGTCGGTCCCGGCTGGCCTCGTACTGTTAAGTGTGAGCCTGGGAGTAGGCCGCTGTGTTTATCCTGTCAAGGTATGTTAACACCAGGCTGCATTCCTGTAGTCCCTAAATTGCAGTGTTAAATTACAGTGCAGCTGAGAGAGCATTCGTACTCATGCACATACACACACACGCAGAAAAAAAACACGGAGCGCTTTAAAGGAGGCCGGATGACGAAGCTGTGACCGAAGCGGCGGCAGCAACAGGCAGAGCGCAGGGAGGGCCAAGCACCTGCCATTTACAAGGAGCTGCAGACAATTAGCATGAGGCGGAGCTCCCTCCTCTGCTCTTTTTGCTGCAGGACATCAGTAACGGTCCTGTGCATCCTCTCACTGTTCCATAGAGGGTAAATATTTTATTAAAGAGGGAAAAGCCGGTCCCTAGAAAGGCCAGGTCTCTATCATGTGTTTGTTCAGATACCTTATTAACTTCCCATCAGGGCTCCAAAAAATAATCCAGCTCTAGACAAACTGAGATCAAATACCGAATTACATAAACTAACACCCACTTCCTTAATGATATCATACAGATAAACTTCCCGGAAGGCAATAAATAAAATCCAGTTTGACATCTGGCTATGACAACAAACACTATTTCGAACAAGAGTGAGAAACAGAGTCACAGTGAAATGGGACTCATCAAGGGCAAGTAACTTATCTTCATCTCAAAGTTCACTGGTGGACGTGCCAGCCTCCGCTTGGTATATTTCCTGTATATTACCCTAATATTCAAAATAAATACCATAAAAAAAACCCTTATACTCTTAAAAAAGAAATACCGTCATAAATCTCACTAGTACATCACGAGGTATGTTTTGGGTCCTCCTCCTCACAGATGGGCAAATCTTGTTCAGACCCACCTTGAGGAAAGTGTATCGTTACTAGCAAGTCCATGCGTAACACGGCAGGTAATTTTAGTATCGGTTTATTTTAGGATGCTGGCGGGCGGGCGGGCGGGCGGGCAGGGGGATGTGAAGGCCAACGATCTTTCTGAGTAGTTCTTAAAGCGTTTTTGGGGATCTGAGGATGGCTGCTGCCATCAAGGAGTGTCATTGCTATGGGGTGGGTGGGAGAGGGTGCGGGGGGTGCCTGGTCTGGTCTGGTCTGGTCCAGGTGGGTGCTACATGTCTACATGTCTAGGTAACACCCACGTGAATGAATGAATGCCAGGTCCAAAAGTTTCCCAGCAGAACACTGGCTTGTCACGAGATGGTCATAATGTTGTGGCTGATCGGTGCGTGTCTCTTCTTCACGGTATCCACCCAGTAATAGTCACATGTTAACACATGTTTCATTTGTAAAAGTTATATAGTGATATAAGGTGAAGCCTTTTGCATCAGCATCCTCATCACGGTGAGGTCTGGCTACCTGGAGGTCACGGTGCATTAGCACATGCTAATATCTGCCTCATCACCTTTTGTGGAATTCATGCATTCACTGAGTAAATTTACATTGAAACTAATAATAATTCTAATAATAAAAACATGGATGACTGAAAGTGAAGGGAGAGGCAGGCTGAGATTGAGGTTGAGGAGCTGCGCACTGAATCGCAACACCTTTTGCCATCTTGATTGTGCGCACCCCCACCACGTTACAAGGACCACGATCCATGCGCTCATTTCACGTGATAGGCTCAATTAATGCTCCATCTGTGGGGAAATCACCGACACTTTTACAGAAATGCTGCGCTGCGTTGAGAAAACTGGAGGCGATGGGCGTTTAAAATACACCTTTAAAAGGTGTTGCATCACCTTGCGTACCTGGCTGTCTCCGGACCGGAGGAAAAAAAAGGCAGCTACCCCGCCTTCACTGCAGTAATGGTACTGACCGCCATTCTCCCCCCTCTCGTTTTCCGCACACCGCTCGGGAAATTGCATGAGGAATTATCGCTACACAATAGATGGAGAGGTTTTTCTTTTTTGTTTTTTTTTTTTTTTTAAACGGGGCACACAGTGGGGGGATAACGGAGGAATAAGCGCCTCTCGTTTCCTCCAGAGCTGCGGGGTGCACTCGACCAACCGAGCTCCACGCACAAAAACAAACACACACACAAAAGCGGAGATAAACCATGCACAAGTGGGTCAGAAATACGTGTCTATTAGATAAATCCCGCGAGAGTAAAAAAAAAAATAAAATAAAATAAAAAAAGGAGGCGAGCATCCATTTCACACGGTTAAAACTAACCCACCTAACCACAAAAAAAAAAAAAAAAAAAAAAAAAAAAATAGCAACGTCTACCTGCACAAGTTGACATTTGGAGCGGTTTTTTTTTTTCCTGGCTCCTCACGACGCACCGAGCCTTTAGGGACACGACGAGCAGGATCCTGTTCCGTCAACGCTATAGAGAGCCGCAGGTGTTTATTTGGGTTTATTTCTAGGCCATTTGTCAGCCCCGTTATCCGCGTTCAGGTAAACATGATGATGATGGTGATGATAATGATGGCTCCTGTACAGACGCACAGAGTCACCGTCGTGGCGTCAGCACAGGAGGAAGGAGGGAGGAAAAAAAGAAAGGTGCTTTCCAGCCCCTCGACTCACACCCGTGAAGCCTCACAACAATATATTATAAATATATTTATACGTTTACCTTGTTTTTATTGGCTGACACAAAAGGAAGAAGGGGGAGAGCACAGGTAAGAAGCTGACCAATGAGGGGCTGCCTCCTCCAAAAGAGGATGGCTAAATTTAAAGTTACTGCACCCACCTACATGTACAAACAAAAATAATCCAGCTCTAGATAAACTGAGATCAAATACCGAACAACCAATACCACTCAACGTATAAATACCAGAAAGTAGACCAACCAAAACAAACCCGAAAAGTATGCTTAATTATAAAGCATTAAAATCCATAAATATGTCCAGCTTTGCTAAATAAACACAAACCCGAATTTAAGTGTAAGTCGTTAATGTGTAATAAAAGCAGTTTTCAACACGATCGACAACAAATCTCCGGCGATTATTAAAAAATGACATATTAATAAACGCGAACTGGTGCGGCCAATCAGGAAATGCGTGCACGCACGAAAATAAAACTCTCCCAAGTCCACTTTTTTACGGCGTCAAAAAGGTGTCATTTCCACTCTTACCTTCGCTAAGGAGCATGTGTCGCTGCGGTGCACATCACATAAACATCCCATCAACCCGGAGAAGCAGCAGCAGCAGCAGTGAACGGGACCAGAGCCGATGAAAAATAAAGTAAAATAAAAAAAAAATCCCAATACAACCGCACGGTTCAGCCATCCGGCCATCACAACAAACATAAAGTTTTTTGAACCGGAGCGAGGATCAGCTCCGTTCGGGGGCTGAGTCTGCAGCAAGTTAGCAAAAAAAAAAAAAAAGAAAGAAAGAAAGAAAGAAAGAAAAAGCAAACCCCCTCGCTACAAACCTCGCCCTGAAAATGTCATGCAGTAAAAAACTACAAACTCAGCGGCCACGTTGTTATGAGAAAAGCCCCGCAACCTGCCGCCAAGTGTTGCAAGTGTCGCTGGAAGAAAGTCAAAAAAAAAAAAAAAGTGCATAAACAAGAAAAAAAGGTACGAAACGTGGAGGAAAACAAGTGAGCATGAAGCGCTCCTCGGGGTTATTCTAGCAGCCGGATAGCGGTTCACTCAGCCGGGCGGCCCCCGAGCACCGCTAGGCGGAGGGAGAGTCGCCAGGTATAACGGTACACCACCACCACACTGGGATATGAGCGCACTAATACGCCCCAAAAAAAAAAACTCCCCGAAATGTGCTCCAACTCGCTCCCAAAAGTCTCCAAGAGGAGTTTACCGAGTGAAAAGCTCCCGGGCGGCCACGCCGGGTTCGCCCGGCGGTGGTTCCGGAGGAGTTGGTACTTACCGCTGCTCCTCTTCGGGTTCGCCTGTTTTCTGCGCTTACACCTGGGGCCATCCGCCATGATCCTCTCGCTGCGTCTGAAACGCAGCCGTTCGCGAGGTACCTCCTCCCTCCACCTCCTCCTCCTGTCTCTCCCTCCTCCTCACCCCTCCCATCCCCTTTACGCACCACCTTCCACCCCCCCACCCCCACCTCTACGCACCACCTTCCCCCCGTAGAGAGAGAGAGAGAGAAAAAAAAAACACCTGATTTGCGACAACCTCGTCGCGTTTACGGCATCACCTTCTGGAACACCTCAGCGGTGCACGGCCCCTCCTACTGGCCGCACATGGACCAATGTTGTCGGGGAAGCTGAAGCTGCTCTACCCGGATCTGACCACACGGCCTCCTCCGCTCCTCCTCCTCCTCCTCCACCTCCACCTCCACCTCCCCCTCCTCACCGCTGAATAATAAAAAAAAAAAAAAATACAGCGATCTCCATCCTCATCCTAAATAATCCTCATTAAAATATTTTTGCATATTTTTAGTTGAGTGATGAAGCAATAATTATAATAATAATAATCTAAATCTGAATGAATGCATGCTGTATTACACTGCAGATTTTTAGTTGATTAACCCAAGCATTTGTTTGGAATTTATTTAAGATAAGATTAAGATCTTCAGGTATTTGGGATTAGTAGGACCTAAGAAGTATTAAAAAAAATAAGCATCATCTTTTAAATGGAAGTTGTTTTTTGGGGGGAAAAAATTGATTATTTCACTGTATATTACAATTTAAAATATAAACCTGTTCACTTTAAAGCAAAAGCAGAAGTGGAAACGATGAAATCCCAACGTCCTCAAAAGTGTACATGTGAATTTCTGAAATTTTAAATTAGAAAAGTTAATAAGCATAAATTAAAAAAAAATAATAAAAAAATGTCCCCTTATGAGGACAACAGGTGTAAATGAAGCAGAATGATCTGCAAAAACCTAAAATAGAATGACCCCATATGAGGACGCCAGGTCTCCGGAGGTCAAATATCCAGGACTCAAACTGAGCCTAAATGCATCCCTATGAAATACATTTGTCATGAAGTATCCCCCTAACACAAAAGCTTGTTTGATGTGGGTAAGTAGTGGAGCTTACATGCAGGTATACTTTAAGAAAGGAAAACAATCATTTATAGCGCACAATACGCCGACGACCTAAAGACCAAAGATCAGGTTTTTGTCCTCCGCTGGGACACAAGTTCAAAGGAGCGGCCTCTAAGGCCCAAATGAGCTATTCTTGTACCTGCCGATGATCAGGTTTCCAGTTCCATGAGGCGTAAATCTACAGGTGGAAATGCAGAGACAATCAAATTTGCACAGTAATATGTGCAGAATATTGCACAGGTTTAGTGACATTAAGTAGCTACTGCTTGTTATTTATGCACCGTTAGATGCAGCTGTATTGTTTATCTCCTAATTTATCTTTTGCTACTTCCTTTATTCTCAATGATGTTGTAGTTCCTGTAACTTTAGATTATTTTCAACTTTATTGTTGTTGAGCAAGAAAATGCAGTTTAGCATTTAACCAGAGTGCAGTAAGCAGTAAAGTATGTATGTAAAATAAACAGTATTATACACTATGATACTATATATATATATATATATATATATATATATATATATGGGCATATAGACAATATTTATACAGGTGAGACCATATATGTTATGTTTATAGTCTTCTTACATTTAACATACAAATCCATCTGTATAATATGTTCATATTATCTCAGTCAATCATTTTGTATATTTTGCTTATTCACCTATATATATATATATATGTTTACATATTGTCCATATGCCCATATTAAAGGTGAGGAAACTGCTATAAGAGGTATCATACATCTCATTATATTTGCATTTGGATAAATGTTGTCTTTTTTTTTTATTTAATGTTCGGTCAGACAGGTGTGAGTCGTAGCACAGGTGTCGTTTTTGTTCGCAGTGTGTGTCATGGTGTCCGTTTTCACCTGCATCTGGACGCTGAAGACAAAAAATAACGTGTCCCCAAGAGAAACCAATGTGTTACCTGTTATCACAGACTGGAAGACATATCGTAAAATCTAGTCTTATGTTGAATTTTTTTTAACTGAGTGATGAACTTAAAATCAAAACTTGAATGAATCACTGCAGATGTTGCAGTCGATTACATATCTCCGACTCAAACTAAGCTCGAATGCATCTCTTTGAAATACATGTGTTTTGAAATATCCTCCTCGAGAAAATGCGCAGACACACAAAAGCTTGTTTGATGTGGGTAAGCAGCGAAGCTTACATGCAGGTATACTTTAAGGAAGGAAAACAGTCATTTATAGCATTTCTAGTACAATGCGTGAGAAGATCTGAGATCAGACAAATATGCCTCCCGGGTTTTTTTGTCCTCGGGTGGGACACAAGTTCAATGACAGTTCACGGCAGGTCAGAGGAGTGGCCTTTAAGGCCCACTCGAGCTATTCTTGTACCTGCCGATGATCAGGTTTCCAGTTCAGACATACCAGGTGCTGCTGCTGCTGCTGCTGCTGCTGCCGAACACCACGAGACTCCTCCTCTGGATGTCCTGACTCGGTGTTGGAGGACATGCATGGTGAGGTGTGGGGGGGGTGAAATTAGACTGCAGAGGCTTAACAGGGCGACAGAAAGCTTCAGATTATAGCCATTGTTCAAAAGGTGCTTCACGGTCGGTGTGCTGCAATCAGCTGCCTGACGCAGCAGTGAATACATTGAAACTGGATTAAACAGGTTTTATAGGAGAGGAAAACACGAGGAGCTAAACTTCTTTATCGCTGATACGCCGCTGCAGAGGGCCACTTAACTCTCAGCAGCTCAGACCTTCACTGTTGTCTGGGTCTTCTGTTAAATGTCTGAGTCTTTAAAGTGTGCTGAAACATTGTTTTTTTTTTTTTTTTATGTAATGTAAAAAGGTTGCCTATTTTTGTTTTATTATTCTGAGGATGTTTTTATCATCATCAGCCATGTGAATATAATGGAGGCCCAGGAGCACAGTACAGTTTCATCCTGCAGGTAATACCAAAAGATATGAACCCTGGGATGTTAAGAAAAGGTCACAGTCTTGACCAGAACTTAAAATAAAGTTGTTTTTGTTCATTTCACACATGTATTGTGCTCTGAATAGTATTAGCACAAGGCTTTAATGAGACTTTCCACATCAACACATCTGAGTTATCCAGTAAACTACAGGTGTATCTCAATAAATAAAAATACTGAAAATTTCATTTATGTCAGTGATTCAATGAAAACAATTAAACTCATATATTATATAGATTAATTACACACAGAGCCATAAATAACACTAAAACCACTGACAGGAGTAAATAACGTTGGACGTCTTCGATTCAATGTTTTGCTCGATGGAAACTTTTAGACCTGGTTTTCATTCATGCGGATGTTCCTTAGACATGTAGCACCAACCTCAACCAGACCAGACCTACAAAATACTAGGAAGGTGGTCATAATGTTATGCCGTCACGAACCGTGAACATGCACACTGATGCTGACGGGTTAAAGAGACACCGGTGAAACTAATGAGAGGAACAGCCCCTAAAAATGGGCAAAAAAGGTGGAGCTGATGCTGAGGAGGTGGATGACGCAGACACGAATTATGCATCAGTTTAAGTATTGCCATCATTTAAACCTGTGAGTTATAATGAGAATGAGAAAATTAACTATAGGGACCAACTATAGGTTTTAATGTGTTTATTTGTGCTGTAAAGTTGGACATTTTAACATGGGGATCCATTTTTTTGGTGCCAGTCTCTAGTGGACATTTGTGTTATGCTCTTTCTTTCTTTCTTTCTTTCTTTATTTATTTATTTATTTATTTAAGCAAAGTTGTAACAAAGTTGCATTATGGGAAGTGTAGGATTTTTTCTCTGTCATTTCAGATGTCTTCGTTTCCTCCTTGTGATTGTTAGCCCCACCCTGATGTGTCTCCTCTGGGCCTCACTGTCCCACTTGTCTTTAGTCTCTGAGCTCCCTTCCCATATTGCATAGTTTGACTTTGTGGTAGAAACTTATTTTGATCTGTTCTTTGTGACTTTTAGTTGGTCATGTTATGTTTCTATCCACCATCTGTGGCTTTAAGTTGTGCTTTTGATTTCTCTTCAACCAGTTCCCTGTTTCAGGATCAGTTTTTTGGGGATTTTTTTTAACTAAAAGTTTTTAATCTGTCTTTTGCAAACCTACGAACTATAAAAGGTGTAACACAGAATTATTTGAGTGTGTAAATAACACTAAAACGCAGGAGTTAATTATTTAAAAGCCCTGAAATAACTGATACGTAAACCTTTAAACTGACTATTTGTCTGCTGCATTATTAATACGGAGCTAGTGTGTGTTACAGTTTCTAACCTCAGTACCTGCTCATGTCGCTTTTGTTTTTAAAGCTGATCAGCGATAAGTTTGAGCTGAGATCCCAACCTTGCAGCCGACCCCTGTTCACCACCACATCATCGAGGCTTTAACAGAATCCCCCGCTGGCAGGACAGGAGGCGTCCGCTGGGAGTCACGGCACAATCTCTCTACAGGCCGCCGCTGTCCTGTCCTGCAGTGAGAGAGGAAATGGATGCCATTATTCAATGCTAATTTGGTATTGACATGGATATTGGGCTCAGACCTTTAGGGCCCTTTTTATTCTCGCTTTTGGAGATTCATTTGTATTTCCGCTTCCCAGTCAGAAGTCAGCCAGCACTCTGTGTGAGCATTGTTCTGCTGAAGAGGTGAACCTTCAGGCTAAATGCCTCCTGATCCCTTCCTCAGCAGTTAGCCTTGTCAAACGTCAGGTAAGTTTTTACAAAGCTGCGGCTCTGACTGGGACGTTCGGTGAGTTGAACCCCTAAACCTGTTACTGTGCTCACCTGGCAGGGAATCACGCTGAAACAAGAGTGTAAATGCAATGAAGTGGATGTAATATGGTTTAAAAAAAGAAAAAAGAAAAATCAAGAACGGGAATAGATGCCAATGTTGTGGCAAACTCTACATGAAAATAAAAACTGTGCCAATACTTTACATCATAAGTCTTCAACATGGGGGTCGCAAAATATTCAGTAAATTAGACATTTTTATAGATATATATTTTATATATATTAATAATTATTAAATACAAATTAACATGAATCCAACATATTTTAGTAAAGAGATAAATTGAGGCCTTTTCACTGAGGCCACCTGTCAATCAAAGCTTCCCGTACACCATAGGCCCCGCCCCTATTGCTGTGGAGCCAATCACGAGGTTCAAAGAATATTTTAATCTGTGTATTATCTGAATAGCTTAATATTCAATGCAAAAATGTTAACGATGTATATTTATAAGCACTAGGCTGAGTTTAACATAGAACACATATAAGGATTGTTTTCCAAAACTGGATGCATCTTCATGCCATGATTAGTGGCTAATGCCTTTCCGTGCCATTAGTTGATTTTGAGCGTGTGTGAAGTCGTCAGACCAAACGTTGGAACCAACAAGTTCCTAATTGGGCCCTGAACGCCCGCGAGCACGTAGCAGCTCCCTGACGCTGGAGGCTGCACTTGTACAGTTTAATTAGTTATTGACGGAGCGGCCGTTGAGCTAAATGCTAAACATCCAACACAGTGGAAACGTGCGTCCAGCAGGTCGTATTTAAAATGCGCCACTCAAGCTCAGCTTAACCGGCTAAACGTAAAGCTGAGATTGGTGGACAATGAGATTTATGTAACGACTAAAACAAAATTTACTGCTAACGTTTGTCTTAGGAAGAGACTAAATAAGTTGATTTCTTCTTTTTATGATCCTCGTGTTTCATTTTAGTTTAGCTCGGGTCATTTTGTTTCCATGACAGCAGGAACATACAAAGAGCAGACAGGTCGATGGTGATGAGGATGATGGAGACTTTGTGACTATAAGAAATAAGAGCTGCTTCATTTATTGTTTCTGCCTGGAGAATACAAAATAAAATAAAATAAATCAACTGTACATGTGCAAAAAACAAGCATCCAGTTTAGTTTTCTGACCCACGCACAGGCTGTTTGGTGGCTATAAATACCACAATGGTTGCATGTGGATTTCCGGACATACATGGATCAGGCATAACATTATGACCACCTTCCTAATATTGTGTAGGTCTCGCTTGTGCCTCCAAAACAGTTGTGATCGTCAGAGAATGGACATGGACCTTCTGAGGGTGGTGGAGGTGATGGAGGCTGGTCTAAGTGGGAGCTACATGTCTAAGTAACATCCACATGAATGAATACCAGGTCTAAAAGTTTCCCAACAGAACACTGAATTATAACCAGATGTCTCCAGTCAGTGGTTTTAATGTTATGGCTGGTCAGCGTATGTGTGTGTAAAAGGAGAAATTAAAGCAGCTATTATTGTTCTCTATTTGTTGATCCTCCTGACCTCAATGTGCTCACGGTGGCTGCTGATGTGAGTAATGACAGATCACGAGATGAGGGCAAAGGTCACGAGACACTTTAAAAATGTTAAACCAACAACACTCGTGTTTAACACCGTGATAAACTCACCTCCGGGGCCTTTTGATGTCGGATCGTTTCCGCTCTAACGTGATTTCATTTTAATGTTTCTGTTTGAACGCATGTTAGAGGTTAGCATGATGCTAGCTTAGCTCCGGCTTTGATATGTTAATCTGGAAAGAAGAGGGGGGGATCAATCAGTTTTCTCCATCTCCTCTTCGGTCTAGTCCAGCACTTTATCTGACGTCACCGAGTGTCAGGATGAGAAACGTGGGCTCTGATCACCTGTCGAGGGGCGAGCGGCCGGGGAGACGATAACGGCGACTCACACTTGAGTTTATATGGCAGGAGGAGATATGAAGACCATTCCTCCTCTACCTCTCTCTGCTGTGATGTGATGTGTGGTAGAGGATGTGTGGCTGCACCACGTTATGAATGAAGAGCAGGACCTGAATGAGCCTGGAACAGAGGAACGCTTCAGCCGAGCGACGTCAACTTCGCGATTAGGTTAATTCGTTTCGAAGCCTCCGTTTGAACCTCGCGTGTAAATGTCTTTAAGTTCTATGAGTTCTTTCAAAGCGATGCACTCATCCTGTTAAAATAAAGACTTAATACCTGGTTTCCTATCATGCAAACATTTTATTGATCTCTCATTGACTGAGACGGTTCTGATCGAGTTTTTCATTTTAGGATCCTGTTACCTGAGATAAGAGCTGTGTTTGACAGGTCAAAGTCTGAGGGGTGTTTTTTTTTGTTTGTCTGTAGACAGGTAAATCAGGGTCATTTTCTGACTGCTCTCCAGGTGCATTTATGTTGAACATCGATTAAACATCACAGGAAAGCAGGTGAAGGTGCTTCAACACAGACAAAACCAAGGCTAATAAACAATCCGCTTCAATCAACCACTAGATTTAGAGCATTTAAACCTATTTCAACTCTGACTTTGATGTGAAAGCCTTTATTTTTACTGTACACTTCAGTTTTAGCCATTCGCATCAGGGATTTGTGGTAAAATAGTTTGAATAATACATTTTGAGTCATACAGACTGTAATTATAGGGAGCATCGATTTACAACACAGTCTGAACATCTGTCTCCCACCATTCACACCACGACACCACTGGATATTAATTGGTCTTTAAAGTATCATTCATTAGGAGAAAGAAACGAGGAACAACAAACCAGATTCCTCCAGTTACAAGTAAATAGAATATAACAGAATAGATGTCACAGCGAGCCAAGTCTCCACGGTAACGGCCACTGAGCGGCAAAAAGTGACAGTTGAACATGAAGATTAGCAGCATTAGTTTGAATCGTACATTTTAATAGCGTATAAACTGTAAAATTACTTTTAAAAAAAAAGTGGAGAGCTGTTGCGTGACTGACTGAACCAAGCTCTTAGCGTTAGCATCTTTTATTTAGCTACATGTATCATAACTGAAATGAACTAAAAACCAATTTAAACTGAAACTGAGGCTAATCCACTTTTCTAAATTCATACTAGCTCATATGGATCATTGCTGAGTCCTATTGTCCTTAATTTGATCCAATAATCCACATTTTTCATGGTCTCTCTGTATTTACTGATACATTTCACCATGTTTTTGCCACTCAGTGGGCGTGGCCTCCATAGGCTTTATTGTCATTGTACATCTCAGCATACAACAAAACTGGAGAGTGTGTGTGTGTGTATAATATATTGCACTTGGATGAATCAAAGGTATTGTATAATACATAGTATATTGCACTTGATTGTGGCAACAACAACAACAACAAAAAATGTAGAAACATGTTGAGTAATTGAATATTGCACTTCTTGGTTGCACAGTGAATACAAAACAACAAGCACAGTGGGAGTAGGTGAAGCTGCTGTGCAGTTATTGTCTTGAATTTGGATGTGGTTGATTTAAATATGGTTAATATTTGTCTGTCTCTTTTTCTTGTACATTTGTTCATATGCTAATTATGTTCTTTTGTTTTTCATTGTTATATTATTTTTCTTTTTACTTGTGTTTCTCTTACGTGCAACTAAGCTACTGTGACCAACTACTTGCCCTTGTGGATCATTAAAGTCTAACTGTTGCTTAGGGTCCCAGTGGACTCTAGAATATCCTCGGTGTAGGTCTGTGTCTTGTCGTCTTGCTTGTTTTGGTGTTTTTTCTGCCCTCTGATCTTGAAAACTGGATTAAGGCTGCTCAGAGCATCCAAACACGCACAATAGGTCAACACCCTTCTTGCAAAACATTCATTTCCTGTGCAGCGGCCATCAGCCTCCTCGCATCACGCTGCTGATCAATAGACTCCACTCAAGGTGATGCAGCGATAGGCCGGCCCTGGCTTCTCCCTCTCAGCAGAGATAATGGCGACCCTTTTAGCAGCCACAGTAATGAGTCACATGCAGAAACAGGAGCGACTGATGTCATTTTGCATCACCTCATCTTCTTCGGGGCCAGACGCCGTGTGTTTGCGCCGGCGTGCGTGAAGCAGCGCTCGTCCTCAGGCCAGCGCTGCCTGCTGCTCGGGCTCCATACCTGGAGGCTGACCTCATTTGTTGCAACACTGCTGCTCCGGACACATGGAAGTCACATGACTGAAACCTCGTCGGCTCCATATGGAGCAACAGCCTACTGCTGCAGACCCTATTGACCTTATTATCACAGTGGACTTTATGCTAGGACCCTCTACTTCCTCTAGGCTTTCTCCTTACGGCTCCTCCTCGTGTGACCCTTCGTCACACGTTACATGTGCAGTGTTAGTCTTTTAATCCTTCCTCTATTAAGCCTTTCAGCACAGACACCACTCATTATATCATTATGTACTGATTTTATTGATCTTAATGTGCACAGATTTTGTGATGTGTGTGGGATGCATGTGGAAAAACTGCAAATTAACTGCTCTGTTGGGATAAATACATTTCTCTGTATCTGAATGTTATTATCTGAAAAGTTGCTCTGAAAAAATACAACTCAAAGGGAAAATAATACATATATATATATGTATGTATTTTGCACAGGATGTTTTTAATGGACTTAAAGCTTTTTGTGATTTCATCTTATCTACTCTTTAATATGCATCAGCACCTTGTGGAGCCAGGAAAGCCTTCCCCAAACTAGCTGAATGATCGACTGAACTTCAAAAAGGAAACAAACCTAGAAACAAAATAGAAAGAAAGAAAGGAATATAAAGAAGAAGGAAATATAATGGGCTAAAATGGACCCCCTAGGGGTTGCGGACCCCCTGTTGAACACCTATGGTATAATGTATATGGAAGTGGCATTAATTAACATTTTAAGCCATTATCAGAGCATCTTATTACCAAAAGCTTAAAATATTAAAATGATATCGTAACACAAATTCAAGTGTGCAGATTCTTTTTCCCTCGTTTGGATCCTTGACTGTTTCAGGATCTCGACCAGGTTGAGCGGTAGGCCTCCTACAGATATCATAAACTAATTAACAAATGTGAAAATTAAATTTATTTTAAATGTTATATTTATATTTATCACCCTATTATTTACCAGATTTATTCTGTAAAAGTAGGAAAAAGTTATCACAAGACACAAAACAACAAAAAGAACGTTTCATTTATTTATTTGTGGCTCCCATAATTAATTTATTAATTTATTATTATTGTTATTGACAGACCTCAGCCCTTTTGGTCTGAGGTGCATGTGATGTAACCAGAAAAATCTAAGCTGAGAGTTTTTGCACCAAATTTAATTTCCCCTTAAGTGTGTGCTTCTTAATAAAGATCAAAAGGTCCAAAAGAGTCATGAATTATTCAAACTGGAACACGTTGAACATCATCATTTAAAAAAATCTTCACCTCAACGAGTTTCGTTTTTGACCGGGCTTCTATTTTCCAACTGTATTGCAGACAAAACCCAAGCGTTTCTGAGGCTTTTCAGCCTCGTTGATATTACCACAGGATTGTCAGCGCTTGGCTAATGTGACTTCCAGTTCTATTGTGAACTCTTTACCCAGACCAAATGCATGATGTGCCATGACCACAAACAGCATTTCAATTACACCCAGAGGTGCAGATTTTGCTGCAGACTCACTACAGTAATGCGTGCCACCTTTTTGAGTCGAGGCTCACGGGCGTTTGCGTGGGAGGATGAAATACTCTTTGCACCCGACCGTGGAAATTATATCGAATTAAACCACCTGCTAAATGTATGCACATCAATGTAATTTCCATGCGAAGGAATTATGGGTTTATAGCACTTAACAGCTGTGACATCTTCACTAGTTCACTTTCAGAGATGCATTTCTGTGCATGAGCTTGTTTACTCCTGCAGTTAAATCCTTCCCTCATTTTTATTTATTTATTTTAATCTGAGGATTCAAGCAGGTTAATGTGATCTTATGCTGAATCCACCCCTCTGGGTCTCAGCAGTGATCTCACTCTGCCTCAACTCGAGTGCACGATGGGGTAGAGAGCGGTGTCTGGGCAGAGTCAGAGTCCAGACGTACCCGTGACTCATCCCGGTTGACATTATTTAAGATGAAAGTCAGACGTGCCTCTCGTCGTGCTTTCACTAATAACTGGAGGGAAAGGGTTCAAAGGAAGAATGAAAATATTCATACATTATTAATGCTGTTAGCAGAAAATACAATTACAGGCTGACATCAGCGGTGTAAACATACTTGTTGCAAGATGAATGAACATCATGCATTTGTAATTTTGCACAGATGTCTTTTTATTCATAAATCTAATGCAGATTACACAGCACTTAGATCAAAAGTTTCATTTTCTCAGCAAATCCAGCTTGGACAACAACCATCTAGTCTTAAAGGGAGTACATAGAGAGAGGGAGACTACCAGAGACTGATATACAGTAGTCTATTGATATATACCTACACAGAGCTCTCCAAACATTTAACTAGTGCTAACACTTTGGTTCCTACCACCATAAATTCACCATGCTAGAGCATCGCCGATGAACCCAGAAAGATGTTAATGGCGGCATTTTCATTTTAAATAAAGAACATTCATTATATTCTGTTTCTTTCATTGAGAAAATTTTAGGATAGAAAATGCAGAAGAGGGTTACCAAGGCAACCAGAGCCTGGAACTCGCAACCAACTGTCACCTGCAAAGAGATGGATGGTGAAAAAATAACTGTGTTTTAGTGCATTTACCACCCAGGCCTTCAGTGACCTCCAACTTCATTCAAAACGCCTCTAAATACGGTTGTTATGACATCGCTGCTGTTGAAACCATCAACCTCATACGGACACGCAATAAAATAGGACGTTACATCATAGACAGGTATCTCATATAGTGAGATGAATGCCATTACTAAGAACACTTAAAAAAAAAAAAAACTCTTCTCACTCACTGCAGCCACCAGCAAATCCAGCAGTAGCATCAATGTCCACCCAATAAAATGGAAAAGTTGTAAATATAATTAACTTTACTCAGCAGAACTTGAGAAACAATTTAGAGTTCTCCTTGTAGAGCTCATAGTTGCTGACCTGAGCTAGGTCAGGCTAGCCAGCTAGCTCCAGGGTGGCCTTTCCTAACAATATACAGCTTTTCCTTCAAAGTCCACCGTGAAAATGTCTTTCTAAGAAGATCTGCAACCAAATCCATAGCTTCTCTTCCTTCTGCCACAGTGAGTTCAAAAATAGCTACTATACCTGGGATGAGTTTGCAAAAAGAAAGAAATGAACATGAATTGCTAGCTTGGCTTAAACTGACGTTACTGTTGGCCACAGAGAAGGCCTAAGAATACAAGCCATAAAATAAATAGGCTACTAGGAATACTTTAACAAGATTACAATACCAAAGGACTCAGAGGTCATGCTAATCATGCTAGCAGCTGTGAGCTTTCACTGAAGTTCTTCCACATACTTCAAAGTGTTCCCTGTGTTCACTATAATTGTGAAGCTAATGAACTACAACAGCTCAGTATTGTTTTAAATCAAACACGGCAAGTTGTGCACTCAGCAGAAATTATGAACAACCCTTACCTGACCTATCTGCCGAGCTAAAGCTAGCTGCTGCGTTTTTCATTACCAAATCATTAAAACCTTGTAAATGTTTGCTGACATTTAAAAAAAAATGGTGGATGTTTTATTTTGTTTTGTTTTGTTTTCTTGATATCCCCTACAGCTTCATCCTTTCATTATGCCATTATTTCCTCTGTTGCTTTTACACAGAAACAGTTGCCTAGCAGCAGTGTTGTCATCAATTACTTCTGGCGCCGCCACTTGAGCAGCGAGCATATTGTGTGCACACCTTCCTATGTTGTAAGATGAGCTAATAAGCCTCTTTGAAGGAAGCATTAGCTTATTACAGCCAAATATCAACACAATTGCTGCGTATTTCACATATTGCAATAAAAAAAAATGATAATAGAAGAATTTAGGAGAATTATTGGGGGACAGGAGGAGTCATAGGTCTGACCTAAGTATAATGATTATGTGTTTAAAATAATGTCTAATCTATTTTATATTGTAACTTGTATATTTTATGTGTATTGTCTCATTTATTTTTAGGAACTATGTCGATTAACATCTGGCAGGGGGACTGCCGATGTAAATCAGCTGCAATTGGGTGTATCTACATTTCCTCTCTTGTTTCTTGAAAGGAATCTTCATTGATGTACACTGTCCCTGCTTAAATGAATTAATTGAAATTGAAATAGCTCATTTTCAAAACACATTTTAATGGAAAGGCCTACTTTAGCGAAATTTCTGAAATATCGCTTTTTTTTGTTAAATAGCATAATGAAAATGCAGCTAATGACAGTACAAGAAAAGCTTTAAAACATCACACTGACATTTACTGGAAGTGTATAATTGTTTCTCTGTAACTTAATGTTAATATAGAGCTTCAATTTTTGAGGTAATTCAGCTTCAAAATGGTCTGACTTGAATGAATGTGTGGCTTTGAGTTCACTCACCTCAAATAAAGCGAAACATCGTCAGTGTATTATCAGACTTCCTGGAATTGCATTTTTCACTCAGTTTCTAGGAGGAAATAACACAGATATCACAGTTCCGGGCCAAACTCTTGGACTGACCACTTTACTGAGAGGCTGAATCTTTTATCCACAGACTCATGCCGCTATCATGGCAAAGGGTGACACATAAAATTATATATTGCCAAAGAAAAACGCACAAATTGTGTGAGACTGTTATTTGGAAAAATGTACCTCTGTGTCAGAACTTTTTATATCTGTCACTAAAAACGGAAAAAAAAACGAAAGCTTGCTTTGAAATTTCTGTCAACAGGAAGCCCGATCAGGTCATCCCCATTATCTCTACCCATTAGCTTTTGATAGGTACCTGTACATACACACAAACACACTTAAATGGTTTTATTCCGATCCACTGAACAGCATTCATCACGGCACAGGTAACACTCCCTCTCAGCCTCACCCTGTCATCATCCTCGCATCAGCAGAAACCATCCTCCTTCCGCTCCTCACTGTTTTGACACTAATTGCACTTTGTCGAGATCAAACCGCCTTGCAGTGTTTTCTCCGCTAACCTCGAAATTCACTCTGACACTTGACAGTCACTGAAAGGGGCTTCACATCTCACACATCAGACAGGTATGTAGTTCGCCGTGATAAAAGCCAAATTTAATATTCAAACCTCTTCTTTCTTTCCGACCCCGTCATCCTCAACCTGGTCGACTCTTCTCAGAACTTCACACTTTAATCTTCAGAGTCTTGTTCAAAGTGGGGAAGTTACTGTCTGCTGTGCCTGATGTACTCTAACCGCTGCTGCATGTTGTACGTGATTACAGGTGAAGATTTCTCCTACACAGACACGAGTCTGCAAAACTAAAATAAAGAGGAAACGGGCTATAGAATGTGACAGTCACAAAATGCTTATGTTGCATGAAAGTGTGAAAGAAAAAAAAGAATTTGCAGGTCAACCAGCTGATTTAGAGCACATGTTATGGCTGGATCCGACTCTTTCTACAGTTTGGACAAGTATCTTTAAAGCCTTTAGTGAGATGTTTGGAACCCATGTTGGTCCTGATCCGCCCTGTTTGGTTTATCATTTGAAGATCTCCGTGCTTCTTTACCACCTAAAGCGCATGTTGTCATTGATTTCTCCTTGCAAGATGTTTGATTCTTTTCAAATGGAAACATTGGGTTAAAGATTTTATGTATTTCTTGAAGCTAGAAAAGTACACTCAAATAGGCATCCTCCCATTCATTTTTCAAGATATGGAGGCCATTTTTTTTATTCCCACAAGTCCCCTTGATAATGAGTAAGATGGGACCTAGGTAAAGCCACTGACTGTAAATACTATGGACAAATCCATCATGACATCATCCGCTGGATTCTGAAAATGAAGCCCAAAGTGGGCGGAGCCTGAGGAGCCATGATGGATGATCTTTACTCCGCCCACACTCGGATACTCCAAATATGGCCACGGGGGTTGTGTCAGACACTGAGACCCGCCCACCCAACTCTTTGCTACCTGTTAGCTCAGGCTACCACCTGTCATTCAAAGCGGGAACGGCCTTAATTATACAGACTTTTAAACCTTAATAAAAAAACAAACGAATGAAAAATTAATTTTTTTGGTACAGTCCGAAGCACCAAATTTTAATACTTTTGATGAAAGGTCAAGATGCAAGTATAATAGTAGTATAGTATAATATAGTAGAATAGTATAATATCCAACCCTGCCATTCAACCTGCTCACCTTTTTTCACCTTCAGAGTCACACTTTAATCCTCCAAGTCTTGTTCAAAGCGGGAAAAATGTCTGCATTGCTTGATGTTGAGCATGATTACTGGTGAAGATTTCCCCTCCGCAAAAACAAATCTGTAAATCTACAATACAGTATGCACACATGCACTTTCTTCCTTTCCTTCCTGGGTCAGACAGCGGCTCCATTCTCGACCCATATGTAAACAACACTAGAATAACGGCAACCGCTTTAACCGATGATCGGCCCACATTGCAGGAAGCCTGCAGCCCGCTTCTCTCTGCCGACGTCACCAGGAGCGCTGGAAACACCTCGAACAGGGGAAGTGCATAAAGGATTAAATTATGAATGAGGATGCAGAGAGGCAGAAGGAATGGCGGCGATAATAGCATGACAGCATATTTAATTTGCAGATAATTGCACTTCGGGGGCTTTTAAGAGGCTCGTCTCACACTGGCATTTTTAATGAAATGGGCAAATCATGGATGTTGTCACCGTACAGCCACTAAAAAAAAAAAAGTAACACAAGGGAGATTTTTCAGAAAGGAAAAGAAAAGTGACTGAATGGACTGTGTCAGCCATTTTAATGTTTCAGGCTGTGGTTTGAAAATGGAAACCGGCTTATGCACTGCTTATAATGTGCTCTGACTTCAGCGTTGTGAGAGGTAGGGTTGAGTGTGAAAGAAAAATTTAATGTAAATTTTTTAACTCTCTTCAGACTAATTTAGGCGGACACTTCGTATTATTATATTATGAAAATAATTCAATTTTTCTTTCTTTTAAATATTTCAAAAATACCCACAGATATCGCTTCACCGGAGAGGACCACTCAAAAACCTCCAGCTCGTGTTTCCTCGAAAATTTATTTTTTAGGTCGGCCTTGGGTCATTTCTGTGGAAGCAAGCATGCTTTCACTTTTTCCTGAGACATTTTTGTTCAAAATTTAAAGATTTTTAGCAGAATCCATTCCTCCATTTATTCGTGCAGTGTTTCCTGCTGCAGAATATTTCCTTGACACTTAGCAAGCTTTCCTTTTCATCAAACTCTGCTGCTTTTAACCTTTTATTCTTTGGAGGTTGTGGCAGAAAAAAAAAAAAAGCCTCAGAGGCTGCCTTTTGAGATGAGTCTTCTTCTAATGAATCTTCAATGTTTGTGCGTCAACGCTGCACAATAAAATAGCACAGCACCATCACCCCTGATTCAGAAAAACTGTCCTGCAACTCTGTTCTGCTTTATCCTGCACTTTGCTCGGACAGTTTTTCCAACTCTTCACCTTCGCTCCGCTTCACCTCTTAACATCCATTTCTTAATGGCCAACGGTGGAAACAGCGAGCTGGAGGCACTTTGTTATCATTCCCTCATCCCCCTGATGAGTTCAGCCTTGACTTCACTAGTTTACGATGGCCGAGCATTTGTACATGCCACAAACAAAACTGTTTATTTTACATGAAAATGAAGTATTTAGCGTGCCTCATGCCTCATATTATTCTGAGATTCTGCAAAACATCTCTTTTTTTTAGTAAATTAAATTGGATAAACAAGTGTGGCCCTCACATTAACACTGTCAGGTGGTGAGCTTTGGTCTTGCAGTTCTGTAGATGGCCAATGGAGCCACTGCTCATACTTACATGTTTTTAACTAGGGCTGCAACGACTCGTTGTCGTTATCTGTGCCAACGGCTACTGTGACATATTTTAACTCTTAATGCAACTTTATTCTCTGTTATTGCCACTTCTCTATGGATGAATATTGGTTAGATGTAACACGTGACCTGCTCAGAACCAGTCAGCATAGAGGGATAGCTCGGATGGTCCATTCCCTAGTTTAGTGTAGTAGCTCAGAGCTGCTGAATATTAGGACTATTACAGTGAATTTAGTCTGATGGTTAGCGAGACTCGAGACTAGCGTGGTGAGGCTGCTTTCCAATGCATTCACAAGTTGTAAACAGTTTGTTTCTGCACATAAAAACGTATAAAAAAAAAAAACAACATAAGTTTAAACCATAACACTCTACGTGGGCTGTAGCAACCTTTAGTGTTGCATCACAGGATGAAGGTTGGGGGTTCTAGCCTGGTGGCCAGATGAGATCCTTATGCCTGTGTCTGCTTTATTTCCCCCTCACGTAGACGTATATGTTAGAATAATGCATGAATGGTGATCCTCTACAGGACAGTAAAGATGCATTTCCAATTACAGTCAGCACCAGACAACGGTGATAAATCACACTCAACACTTAAATATGCTAATTCTTGACTGAACGTTTGTATCTAAGGTGAAAAAAAAGAAAAAAAAAATCATCATTATGTTTGGAGAACATTATTAGGAAAGGATCTGTTATATTTTCGAAGTTGACCAAAGGATTAATCAATCACTGAACCGTTCCAATATTTGTAAAAACTGTGACAGAGACGCTGACGTAGATTCACCGGATACCTTCAAATATGATTATCCAGCCTCTGTAATATCATACTTGCTACAATGATGGTGTTCCCTGAAAATAGATGTAACCTGATATCCGTGCACTCAGGGATGAAACCAAGCACTCATCCACCGTCTCCATCACTCGTCAGCAGCAAGCAACACCTTTCCTCCGCTGGCTGGTCGAAGGCTTTGATTCATGTGAACAGAGGAGTGTGTGCATCTCAGCGCACACACTAGACGGATCACAAGGGCTGAAGCACATTTTGCCGTTTAATGAGGTGATTCATGCAAACGCTCTGGTTTCTTATCAGCGCACTGAAACGAAGCGAGCAGCCCACTTCACTGCTACACTCCTGTCTTCCGCCTCACTCTGATTTTAAATTAATACTAAGAGGCGGCCGTGACCTCCTGAAAGGTGTGTGTTGATGTGTGTATGCTGCCGCCAGCTGTTTCATTCAGCCATCTGTGGCATCAGGTGTTTGTAAGATTTTCAACCTGGCGTCATGAGCATATGAAGTGCACATTTTGCACATTCGTACATTAGGTGCACACACACACGTGGGCTTGGAATTACATAACTGGCACGGCAGCGATGACAAAATAAATTTTGATGAAACAACAACTGAACCACAAAAAAGTTTCACTCGTGTAAAAAATGTTTTCAGGAGTAAAATTGCTCCGTTTGAAGAGCGAGGTCTTAAAAAATGTAGAAATAAGGTTTCATAAAAGCAAAGTACAAATTAATTAGACATTTTTCACATGAGGGAATTTTCTTGTCAAAGAGACTGTCTCCCACGAGTGCACTCACTTAATAATTAGATGCATAAAATGTGTTGCCGTGCCATTCAGTTGCTTATTTTCCTTCATGCCATAGTGAGTGGTCCCGCCCTCTGAACCCCCGATGGCTTTGAAGTAGAAGTGCAAGAGTCTTTGGGTGATGCAAGGAGTTTCGTTAACTGTTCACACCTGGAGGAAAAAAAAGTCTTGCAGTAACTTTCCCTCATTTGTTTCTGAGGCCCACTGTCTTCTTATTTTACTGTTGACTTTGGCCCCGTTCTCACCTTCGATTCATGAGTGTCTCCGTTCTGTTTTTTCCTCAAACAAAGACGAGTATAATGTCAGTCGAAAATCTGTCTGTTATGTGAAGATACAGCATAAAGCACATCACAATCAGGTGTTGATGCTAAATTATGCAATAAGACTTTAATTATTAATGGTTGTCTGAAAATGTTAATGCGTTTTTGTTTGTTTTGCATTTATATGGCTCCTTTGAATATTGTTTACAATTGTTCTGTCATCTACCAGAAGTAATTAGGGGCTGGTGTGTAAGAGCAATAATTTATGTTTCGCGCAATACTCCTCCGAGCCACAGGAGGGCAGCCAGGCGGTGTTTGCACTGGAGGCTGAGGGTCGCGACTGGGGTTTTAAGTTGATTGATTATTGTGGCAAGGACACTGTATGCGAATCTACGCTGTTTTTGATGGTTAATTGTTATTTTTGGCAAATTTATTGGAAGTAACTTATTATTATCTTATTATTTAATGAATCGTTTATTGATTTGTTTGTTCGCTACATATCCAAACAATGGGCCCATCTTATCTGCACCATATGTAGCACACACATAACATACGAGATTAAAAAAGCTGAACTATTATCCATCTGGTTGTTGTTTGAAATGTCGGCCTGCCACAGAGACATATCGCCCCCTAGTGTTGGGGAGGACGATGACATGTTCCCGTGAGTTATTTAGTTTTCTCTGTTGCTTGTAAACTGGGACAAGGAATATCACATTCTGAAAGTCGAAATTCAAGCATAGCTCAATTAAGCTGTGCATATAAACGCACTGATTCAGTAACATTTATTGTCCAGGAGCCATGTCAATAGAAGTCTTGGACTATAACTACTGCATGTAATGTCTGTGTTGTAGTTTCACTCTCTGAGCAGGTCATGTCTGTAATTTATGACACCCTGAGATGAATCAATCGGAAAAGTTAGACTTTAACCTCCAGCTGCTTCAGTGAACGGGCAGAAGAAGAAGATGTTTTACTGGCACATGGGGATCTGGATGAACGTTAAACAGGATAAATACAGGTTTTATAAAATAAAAATCTGTTGTCTCTCTGCAGGACTCCATCTCATCATCATGTCGAGAAAAAAAAAAAAAAAAAGGCTCCATAAAGAAATGTGTTTCCTTTCAGCGGATCATCCAGACGATAAGAGCGTATGCCAGGACGCTGTAAAGAGTTACAGAGCTGATTTCAGAGCTCGGAGCCGGTGAGATCCTTCCATGTACCTGTCAGCCTGAAATGATGGCTGACTTCCTGTGGGCCTGAGGAGCACTAATCGTCTCCAGCTGGACAGACAGAAATCTTCACCGTGTGTGTGTGTGTATAAGAGAGAGAGAGAGCTTTTTGCTCCTAACAGCGGGAAACTTTACACCTATGTTAGGTCAGACGATGACTTAAACACATGTGAATTTCTGTGTTCACCTGGTGCGGTACTTTCCTGGCAGAAGAAACAGATCAGTTTAGAGCCCGGAGGTGACTTCACGAACGCTGCACTGTCTCACACGCTGGGAATTACTCTCCTGGCGTCAGGCAGACGACGCAGTGGAAGTCAGGCAACGCCGTATCTGATTATACTACTTTTATAGAGCTAAAGTGTGAAAATAATGGACAGATGCACTGTGTATCAGCCAAGACAGAAAAATACCTGTTCGTGTGGGTGGTGTAGAAAATGTACAAACCAGTCATACATTATTCTGTTCTATGTATTAATATGACTCTCTCGTTTAAAAGTGCCCTATAATATCATTTTTATTGTGTTACACATTACATATTTTCAGTTCTCTTTAATCTTTGAGAGTTTTTGTCACACACACAGGTTGTTGTGTTGAATCCAGGGACGTTTATACCTCAGGTCGGTTCATTTGTTCTGGTGTGGACTAGGGTTTACACACGTTTAGATTTTTTTCAAAGTCGAATCAGAATCAGAATCAGAATTACTTTATTGATCGCAAGGGGGAAATTACTTTTCGTTACAGCAGCTCCTACGCAAAGTGTATGATTGTTCAGAACAAAGAGCAATTAGAATAAGAATACATGCGTCAATGTAAAAAAATATATATAAAAATATGTACAAGTATAAGTGAACATGTGTTCCGAGTTGTTGCTCCATAATAACATTGAATGGGTATTGCACAGCGGGAAATTGTTGCACATGGTGACTATAAAGTAAATGAAAAGAAAGTGAACACAGTAGAAACGATCTATATTCTATGTGCTGGGAACAGACAGCTATTGAGCTACACACTGGATGTGGATTTAAGTGCTACTGCAATGCACACCCATCTGAAAAGACAACAATCATTAGCTGTAGGCAATTAATTTATTCTATTCTATAGTATTTTTTTAATATATATATATTTTTTAACCTTATTATTTATATTTTACACAGTCTGCTCTTTATTCTTGTTACTTTTCTGCCGCTATGTATGCTGTTGCAAACTGCAGTTTCTTCCTCGTGGAACAAATAAAGGTTTTCTAATTCTGATTCTCACTCTAAACATGACGTCACCGGAAGCGAAGTCTCCATGGTTACGTAAAAAGTCACAGTTGAGCATTGAGATTAGCAGCATTAGCTTGAATCGTAGGCATTTCACCTTAAGTTCCTTCTTAAGTTACGTTCTGGAGGGCTGACAGGTAAGTTTATCGATGTTGTTGTTGTAGTTACCGCCGACAGTAACTATTTCAGTTCCAACAATAAATAACAATAAACTCCTCGTCATTCTTCTAACGTCCGGTCAGACGCTACAGTATTGTATGGCTAACGTTACTTCTCAGTAAAGCTCGTTAGCATCTTTTATTTAGCTACAGTTATCATAATGAAATCAACTAAAACTGACTGAAACTGAGGCTAAATCCATACTAGTTCGTATGGAGCATTGTTGAGTCCACATTTTATTTACTGATAAATTTAACTGTGCTTTTGCCACTCAGGGGGCGTGGCCCCAGGCGGCAGTGACGTCATGTATACCCCCCTCTCTATAGATGCATGCATATACAGATATATGTACATATATACAAGTGTGCTTAAATGTCTACGTAAATACACACATATACTTTTTTATATGTAAATAATATCTAAGTAACTAATATTTAGCTAAGGAAAAAAATATATGTTCAACAACAATGAATACTCAGTGACAATCTATAACCATCATCCCTATATCTTATTAAAAACATTTAAAAAATCGAAAAACTCGTGCAAGCCTTGTGACCACCACAACCAACTTCTCTGGCAGTATAATCAGTAATGCACCTTTAATAGTGCTGGTGCTTCAGCTCACATGCTAAAGGACCCAAGTTTAACTGAACACACTTCAAAGACACGTATGAATGTCTCAGCATACACGTTGTACTTCAATTGTTTTTTCTACTGATGACATCAAATTCATCTGGCAGAAAGTCATCCTCAGCAGTTTCATTTCAGTTGGAAGACTCTCAGAGACAGGAAGACAGATTTATGAGGTAAGACGTGCTGTAAAAGTTAAATGCAGGTTGTTCTTGTTATATGAGGACAATCCACACTCGCTTGCGGTCACAGCGACCTTTTCTTAATGGCGTCCTACAATCATAACAGTCTCTCAGACTTGGAGCGCTTTTATACCCCAACGTCTACTCATCAAACTGTGGTTCATTTGAGTTTCCGGCTCATTCTCTGCAAACCCTGAACCGCTGCGTGACGTGGAATTCGATGGAAATTGCGCAAATTTACGAGGAGGCGTGTATCCTTACTTTGCAATTACAGAAAATGGACAACTATTTGGAATGGAAACCTCTGTAAAATACACAAACTTTAAATGATTTAGCTTGAGCTAATATTTTCCTCGGCTTGCTCCGCATCTGGCCCAGATCTCATAAAAATTTCTCTCTACTCAAGCAAGGACTACCTCTTGTAATCCTGTCATGTATGTTTCATGGACATCCACTCAGTCCTGTCGTATCTAAATTCGCAGCTCGGTTGCTTTGATCTGACGGGGAAGAAAAGTGCTCTCTGGGGAAAGAGACGAGAGTTCCTCACCGGCCTCTGACGTGAATCCAGAGTTTCCTTTGGAAGATAAACAACCAACACTTCAAAGAAGGGTTGGAAATAATTCCCTTGCATTCATTTTAAAAGTGTGTATCCTTAGCTTGAACATGGATTTACATTTTTCTGCTTTGGCTTTTTTGTTGTATACCTTTCTAACTCTCGGTGCAAAGATTTAACCCCGGTCAGATGTACATGTTGAAACCATTACTGAACCTGCATGCTTTTGGCTGCGTTTCTAGGCGTCTTGCAGGTACGAAGTTAAAGTGAAACCACAGTGCATACTTGAGATATCTGGCTTGAGGAATGTGTGTGTGTGTGTGTGTGTTTGTGTGTGTGTGTGCACCATGCTGCTTTCCACCCTGAGGTGTGTTTTCAAGGTCTCCAGGCTGCATGGAGGTCTCTGCCCCGGGCCGGCTCCACATTAAAGCCACATGTCCGTGTTTTTCTTTCCTGCAGGCGTGTCGTACCTGCAGCTCTCACACCGGCACACGTGCGCAACCCGGTCGTAAGGCGCGGGATTTTTACTCAACGTGAAAGATTAATTGGTTCACTGAGGGTTTATAAACATTTATATGTACATGAAACCTTTTTGAAACGTATATGATGACTCAGAGGAAGGGTGAGGTAACTGTGTAATTGAAGGGAAAAACTGACTGGCCTATTGCATGTAGTTATTCGGGAAAATACCGTGAAACACCTGGTGAGACAACTTCACCAGAGCCAATACTAGCTAATACGGCTAAAATACTTTAAAGGTCCCATATTATACATTTTTTCAACAATTTCTTATAGGTGTCAGAGGTCAACATCATTGTTTTCAAAGTGTATTTCCCCAAATTCAGCCTCAGTCCTGAATTTAACACTCAAAAACTCACTCTAGTGAACTCTACTGTGTCTGTACCTTTAAATGCTAATGAGCTGTGTGTGTCCACGCCCCCCTCCACACCACAAGGAGGCAGCAAAGACACAAAATGAAGCTTTTTAACGCAGATGCTATAAATCTGGTGGATGTCACGATCAGGATTTTCCCCCCGATCTGATCCCAATCTTTTAATGAAGAATGTTGCGTCCCGATCTGGTCCGTAATAAACAAAATTTCCTCCCCTAGAGGCTGATTGAGGCTTTTCTTATCTTACTCCAATTCTCCTACATCATGGGTCTTCAACAGGGGGCGCATAAACCCTAGGGGTTCTGCAGAGGTACTGTAGGAGGGGTCGCAAAATCTTTGGTTGATTAGACATGTTTTATATATTTATTTTAATTTTCCCCCACAAATTTAAATTTCTTTAACACATTAAGATGAACACATTTTCAACATAGGGGATAAGGGATAGCTTAATATTAAATATATTAAATGCAAAATGATAATAATAATGTATATTTATAAACAGCACTAGGCTGAGTTTAATGTAGAACACATATGGTAGGTAGGGGGTTCCTACTTAGTCTCTCCATCAGTTTGGGGTCCTTGGCCTGGAAAACGTTGAAGACCTCTGCCCTAGATCACATGTTCACCGTGCAACTGCATAAGGTCCAATAAAACGCTGTCAAAGTTGAGGAGGTAGCTTTGATGTTAGCCAGCCGGTATTAAAACAAAAGGAGGAAGACATTTTGACTCTACAGGGGAGTGGTTGTGGTTTATAGCAGACCTCAACCAAGTAACTACAAAGGATCGCACTTGGCTGACCTGATCTGATTATGGTCAGGACATCCCTAGGTTAGAGAGCAATATTAGCGTAGCCCAAATGGAAAAACCCAATGTGAAAACATTTTCTATAGAGATATGCACTGACGTCACTTCCACCTGGGGCCACGCCCCCTCAGTGGCAAAAACATGGTGAAATGTATCTGTGAATACAGAGAGACCAGGAAAAATAGTGGGACTATCAAATCAAACTAAGGACAATTGGACTCAACAATGATCCATACGAGCTACCAAATAACAAATGGTCCATGAACATTGACTTGTGACCAGATATCAGTTCTCCTGATATTTATATGGACATGATTTCAACACCGGGAAATACTGTACTGATACTAAAGTATGACCTTTTGGTTTGACGGCTTTGTACTAGAGTAAAAGTGGATTAGCCTCAGTTTCAGTTAGTTTTAGATCATTTCAGTTATGATAAATGTAGCTAAATAAAAGATGCTAACGCTAAGAGCTTTACTTAGAAGTAACGTTAGCCATACAATACTGTAGCGTTAAAGGACAACGAAGAGTGATGACAAATATTCAGTTTATTGTCATTTATTGTTGGAACTGAAATAGTTACTCTCGGCCGTAACTACAACAAAACAATATCGACAAACTTATCTGACTTATCCCTCCAGAACGTAACTTAAGAAGTAATTTAAGGTATGGTTCATCACAAAACACTGTTTCTTAGTAATGCAGCGACCCATTTACTTCTTTTTTCTTTGGCAGATATCTGTAAAAATATATCTCTGACTGCTTTTCACATCTGTTGGTTCAGTCAATCAACAGCTCTTCACCATTTTTTTTAACTAATGTTACAGTTTAGATGGTATTAAAGCCTATGATTCAAGCTAATGCTGCTAATCTCCATGTTCAACTGTCACTTTTTGCCAGTCAGTGGCCGTAACCATGGAAACTTCGCTTTGTGATGTCACGTACATACCCTCTTTTGTAATAATAACTTTTACTTCAATCCAAAACCTTAATAATGATAAGTGAGCAAAGGTGAGCAACATTTTTTCCCCAATTTAATTAGCATTAATTTATTCATGCGCTCACACTGAGCTTTTTTTTTTTTTTTTCAAAGCAGGCTCTAAATTCCCCTCTCAGCACTAAGCTGCTTCACATGAGTGTGTTTCCACACACATTTGTATAAGTGCGATGTGATATAATCTCTCTCTCTGTTTCTCCTACACACTCTTTCTCTCTCTTTCTCAAAGCTGGACAGGAAGGGGTTGAGTTTCATGTTTCCTGTGCTCTATTCCCTGGGCTATTGGTGGATGTCTTGATGTGAAACGCTCCCAGTTTCCTTGCTGATCCCAGGTGAGTGTGTGGCTGCACACATGTGTTTTTAACTGGGAAATCCAAAATTTCCTCCTTTCTTCCACCTCCTTTCCAGCAGTCGACACCAGCTATAATAAATCCATTCTTTCTGGACACGTTTGCCTCCATGTGGCTTTAAAGTTTCTTAGAGCAAATAAGGTCAAGTTTAATCTGAACAATAGTGATGTGTGGATCGATACTGAAATTTCGATACTTCCGATACCAGGTATTTATGCTCTAAAATCGATTCTCCAATCAAAATATCTATTTTTTTGTGTGTTTGAAACTGCATTTTTATATATTTTGTATGATTGTGTCTCTGTTTGTTTGTTTTGTTGTTGTGTTAGTTCGGCTACATAGTAAATGAGGCCACTACCTCAATACACTTCAGAGTTTAAAATAAATAAATAAATCACTCTGATATCATTTATTAACTATCATTTGAAAGGTTTACCAGACACATTAGGGTGTAGTTACACACAAGTATCAGTATCGTATCGGTATCGGAGGTATCGAACATCACTACTGACCAAATAAATTACTTTATTTAACTAAACTTATTTTTCCCCCACTTCTCCTACTGTTAATTATCTCGCACCCCTGTATATCCTCTCTCTCTGTTCCTCCCATCGCGTCCTCGTTCTTTCTGTTTCGTTATTTATCAGCCGCTGAGGTGGAGTCGACTGTCTTTACGATGTGCTGCTTTCCTCGGGGCACGCCATCTCCTCCACTCAAACCTGACGTGCTTTGCTGAGCGCAATACCTGATGGCACTGCAACACTTGAAACACCTGCAAACTGCTTCAAACCCAACCAGAGTTGCGTAGGATTATGTAGAAAAGAAAGAGCCACAGAGCATAGCTACACTGGGTGCAGGATGGAAGAACAACTAGGCTGGAAATGTAGCAAAATAAACTTTATAGTCTCTGTTACAGCAGAGGCCTCAACACCACAAAGCTTTATTTACGGTGTCAATATTCAGCGAGGCAGCTTCAGAGCTCTTTACTGAGGGTTTAATGTGTGGGAGAGAAAACTCAGTGGGGTTGAGAGCTGAGAGCTGCAGTTCAATATGATGCTTTTAAATTGGAAGTGAGAAAACAGAGGCCTTATTCTTTTACTGGTACTGTAACCTACTGCTAATACATTATTATAATTAATACTTTTAGTAATTCTATGATTATACAACACAACAGCAGTTACTACGATGACTACCTGCGTGATCAATAATAATACAACCACTGCAGCTTCATTTTTTGTTCCATTTCATCTCATTTATTTGTTTTTAAAAATAAGACAAAACATATTAATGAACATTTACAATGTAAATGTGTATGGGGTTGTAGCCTGGTGGCTAATTGCCCCATAGTCCAGTGCTTCTTCTCGATACTACTACTATTACAACTACAAATACTAGTAGTATTACCACTATCAGTACAGTCAATAATAATAATACTACTAATAATATAATCATTTGATCTTGTATTACCACTACCTGTACAGTTGGTACTATAGAACCACTCCATCTTCTGCTTGAACTACTACTACTACTACTACTACTACGTGCACAAACCATAAAGTTTCACCCATTCCATCTTCTGCTACTGCTGCTAACCTCAGTACTACTACTACTACTGCTATTATCAATATTACCTGTTCAGTAAATAATTTTACAACCATACCATATTCTGCTAGTGCTGCTAACACTACTACTACTAGTACTAGTATTAATACTACTATTACTGCTATAATTCTTAACAGTTCTTTTCATAGGTTTCCCGGTAGTTGTGCTGCATCTTAACATGTATTTTCATATAAAAGGTCTTATCCAATCGCATTTCAGCCATGATTTGTTGCTAGGGTCAAATAAATCTGCCTGGAGTCCTTCAGAATCAGTTCTACAGGTCCTGCAGCATGAAATAACTGTATATACATTTTCCTTATGCCTTTGATTGGATAGTCAGGGAGTGTGAGGGTGGTTGTATAAAGATGGAGGGCACTAAAGGCCTAGGTGGAAATTGCACGACCCGCCACTGGTATTACTACTACTAGTACAACAATTGCTACTACCAACACGACTGCTACTATTAGAAGAAATACTACTACTACTACCTGTGCGATCAATAATATCACAACCATTCCGCCTTATATAAATACTACTGGTGCAAATACTACCTATACAACTACTACTACTACAAATACTATTGGTACTACAACTACTACCTGTACAATTAATTCTATTGCTACTATTCTGTCTTATAAAAATGCTATTACCACTACTACCACTTTCTTCCTACTGCTGCTGCTACTAGTTTTTATTACTTATTCATCAATAATACTTCCAGTTGCGAGTAATTCTACTACTTCCATTACTAGCCACTAGTACTATTAATACTTCGTCTTCCACTGTGTTTTAGTGAACAAATAAAGAAATTAAACGACTTCTAAGCATAAAAGCAGATCTACTACTTTTCCTGAGAGCCTCAAAATTAGCCTTTTGGAAAATGTATAAAAAAAGGTACGACTGTACACGCAGGGGAGGGAAAAAAGTCACCTTAACAGCTACAAAGGAGGTGACCTGGCTCTGAAAGGAGGTGACCTGCCTCTGAATACCTCTGTCAGCTAAATATAGCTAAGAGATGCATGTCTGCCAGCCTCCCCCCTTCATCCTTCCCTCCCTTCACCCTTCCCTCCAGCCCTTATCTTAATTATTTCCAGACCTCTCAGCCCACATACAAACACTCACAAATACACACAAACACGGCGGGTAAAAAATACCAGTGTCGTGTTTACGGGCCTTCCTGCTGATCTTAAAGCCAGGGGAGCCAGGAGTGAGGGTGTGACCGAATGTTGTGTAAGCTTGTGTTTTAGTGAACGTGTGTGTGTCCAATAGGGCTGCGCGATTCTGGGAAAAGATCACGATTCCTTGGCACAATTTTTTTATATATATACAAAATGTTTATTGCACTGATGAAGTCTGGCAAAACAAAACAAAACAAAACAAAACAAAACAGAAGTAAATTCAAGTAGAGTATCAAACATTGAGATTTCCTTAAAATGTGGAGCATACGTTTGAACAACAGACTTGTTAGCTTGTTAGCCATCCATTTTACTCTCTTTACTGATGACTTCTCTCCATCACTGTTTCCACACACTCAACTGCAGGCGGGCTTCCTGCATTGACGGAATCGGGTGTTGTAAAGACGCTTTACTATAGGTCAAGGGAGGAGTCAGTGGCAGTGCTGCCTTTAGGGGCGCTTGAAAAAATTGGGGAAGAAGTGGGAGCATTTGTTTGTGATGCCGCTCGTGAAATAAAATACTTACGAATCTTGAGATCATGTGTATGTGTGAATCGAGATTGCGATTTTTTAACGATTTATCGTGCAGCCCTTTTGTCCAATATAGATTCTCATCACAAAATGACTGAGAAAAAGGAGATAATTGGAGATTTAAAGGACTGCTTTAAACTGGAAAACATGTCATACTGTACTTACTGCGCTGGTTCTATTTCTATTGTTTTCCTCCACCTTCCAGAAAGGTAGTGGTTTAGACATTAACATTTAATTAGCATCATCTTGAAACTTGCTAAAGCTGAGTAATAGTAAATTATAATTGGTGTACACCAATTGACCGTTATTTTACACTATTCTTTTTACATAGTGGTTATTCATAAAAAGGTACATGACATTAAAAAGTTTGAAATTTTTGCATCAAGATTTTTTTTTACAAGCGGAATTTGCGGTTGTTTTTATCGCACACATGCTTCTCTCTTGACCAAACCTCCTACATTGCCCAAAATGCAACTTGACCCCCTCATTGTACTGTAGCAGATTCTAATTTACATACTAGCTTCTAGCTGTTACTCCAATTAACAAAATTGGTCAATAAAATTGGTGTGATGCAAATTATAAACAATACGGTTCATAATAAAAACCTGTTGTTTCGCAAAAGTGTCTCATGGAGTGCTGATCCGAAATAAATATCTTCTTTATCTACTGTGGCTCCAGGGTGACCAGAGAGTGTGTGGATGTGTTTTGTGTTATTAGTGGTGATTAGATTAAGTCCATCCTCTCTGCATTTGTGTGTGAGATCCACTTACAGAGGCCGACTCTTCAAAACACCTGAGGAAACACTCTCCCACGCACAAACGCTGCTGTGCAGACGTTGTTATCGCTGCTGCTGGATCCAAAACTGGTGTCGGTAATGTGGAGAGATACTCAGCCTTTAACCAAAGTGCCTTCCAGCAGCGGGGGTGCAAACACAGGATCGCAATTTCCCGTAATTGTCTACTCGTGTCTTCTGAATGCATGTCGATTTTTGAAATTATAAAAAGCATTTAAATAGCTGTCAGGACTCAAGACTGTGTGCGCGTCTTCAATTCGACGAATAACACACAAAGAAACTTTAATGAGCTCAGTGGGGAAATTAGGTTGCTGGACTAAAATGGAACAAAAGCAGAAAATAAGGTTTGATAAACATAAAATCACGAAAAATATGTTTAACTGTTTCCAAGGAAGTGTTGCCGGGTCAGGAAGGCTGCTGACTTCTTATTTTCCCCACTCATGCGTGTTTTGTTGTGACAAATTCCCTAACGGCATAAATACCCAGCCATCAATAATTCATCACTTCATTTGGCTAATTAGCGCTTTTTGAAAAGTAAGTAAATGAAGAACCCATTATAATCAAATGTGAGTGATTCATCACTGTCACAGCTGGTGATCATATGAAACACTGAGAAGAAAAGGAGCACAATCAGGTATTAAATTATCACAACTTTGTGTCTTATTCAGATGTTTTCATTCATGAACATTAACACGGAGAAGTCATTTATTTTTATTTAATCCCACATACATTACAGATGCATACACAGCTTTGTTTATTAGGTCTTAGGTCAATGTTTCAGTCTGTCTACCTTCACCAGGACCAACATTTTACACTTGCTGTGTGACTTCCCTTTAAAACTTGACCTATGCAAGTACTTGATTACAAGTGTTTACAATTACTAGAGGAAGTGACATTAGCACAACACTGGAGAACAGAGAGAGGAACTGAATATTAAATAAATAAAATGTTAATCAATTTAATGATATATTCAGGACCACAGTAAGAAAAAAAAGAGTGCACGAGTAACAGGAGATACCAGGTCTTTATGCTCTAAAATCGATTCTCAAATCAAAATACCGATACTTTTGATACTTCAGTCATTTATGATGAGGAGAGCACAGTGTCACAAGTTTTCATTTTAGAGTAGTTCTTTAATAATTAAACAATAATTTATTTTAATCGTCTTATTGTTTTACTTTTTTTTAGTGTTTTAAACAGCATTTTCACTTATTGTGTATGTTGTGTCGTATTATCTAGGATATATAGTAAATGATGCCACTACCTCAATATACTTCAGAGTTCTCATAGCTTCTTTATGAAGCTATAATTTGAAATACACTACTTTTTTTTTTAGGCATACCAGACACATTAAGGTGTATTTACACAAAGTATCGGTATCTGATCGGTATCGCCGATACCAGCCTGAATTTTACTCAGTATCGGATCTGAAAGGAAACCGGTGGTATCGAACATCGCTAGCTGGTACCTGTGGTTTTGTGGCATCTTTACCAGATCAACATTATTTCCAGATTTAAGACCTCATGTCAAGGTTCTATGTCTGTCTTTTATTTTGTGATCATGTTTTGAAGTTTCCTGTTTTATTTTGCCAAGTTTCCTAGTTTCCTGTCCATCGTGTTTCCTTGTGGTTTTGTCATGTCTGTCTGTGTCATGTTGTGTATCCTGTTTTATTTTGTTAAGTTGTGGATTTCCTGTCTTGTGCCTCCTTGTCTCTTGATTGTTTATTGGTCTCACCTGTGTTGATTGTCCTCATTTGTTTCACCTGTGTCTTGTCAGCCCTCAGTTCTCATGTATATATAGCCCTGCCTTTCCCTTTGTTCCTTGTCACGTTGTTAATGTTAGATCCATGTTTCCATGTCTTGTTCCATGTTACCTTGCCATGTTTGATTATTTCATTTGTGGTTTTTGGTTTTCTTGCCGTGCGCAACGCTTTTTGTTTATTATTAAAAACCCCATTTCCCTGGATTCCCTGCCTCCTCATCCGTATTGTCCTGCATCTGACTCCTCACCTCTAAAACCTCCTCCCTACTTGACACCTCAAGACTCAACTAAACTCACTCTCAGAAGCAATGACCATATTTTTCCACCAGTTGAGAAACCAGCTAGCCTTGCTCAAGGACACAACAGACACAGATGGAGGAAATACTTTTTCCTCCAGCGAGAATTCAAGTGCTGTGCTGTGTTTGGAGGTTTTACCCGTAACTGTTTGTTCAAGAATGCAAAATACCACAAGTGACGCCTAAACGCCTCCTCAAACTGTCATTGTCTCCCCTCATGATTACGTTATATAATGAAGGGTTTTCCCTCATGGCACCTTCTCCTCCATCTTTCCTTTATTGTCATTCAGTTCATTACATAACTGCTCCACTCCCTCTTCCTTCTGATCTCTTCGCTGTCACAAGCTCTTAAAACGAGGCCAGCGTCTCATTTGAGGTTTCTCTATCTTTTACACACACACACACACACACACACCTCTGTCTTAATTTGCTAAGTCTCTTGCACAGAACCAGTGCTGTTCATGCAGATTAGGCTGCACTTTATTCCATCCGAAGTCTCAATTTGTGATAATAAGGCTAGAAACAAAAGAGAGATGGCATAAAAGCTCAGTCCAAACCTGCAGACATCAACTATACAGCAATTTTCATTCAAATATATACGGTAGTGACGTCATCTACAATCATGTCTCCTCCAACATTTCAATGATTCTTTATTTCTCTATCATTTATTCTTGTATTTGTTCAAATTCCTTAGCAAGAAACGGCCATTATGACTCTCCCTTTCACCTCTGATTCAGCGTATGACGGAGCAAACCATTACCAACGGGGGAGAAAGACCGAGTTCTGATTCACTGGAAAATGACTATTCAGTCTGACTATCAAGCTACATGATGAGTCAGGTTTCTACGTAAATGCAAATTGGCTCCTGTGCCATAAAAAAAGAAAAAAAAATGGGGAATATTTCATGCATATTGCATATTTCTTCTCCCTCCTTGTGTATGTCTTCGGAGCTTCGTCTGCATGGGCGAGGCTGTAAATCATTATCGACCTGAGGCTCACCTCAACTCGTCATCCCCGGCCTGAAAGATGGACCAAATCTAACAAAGTTGTTGTCTTCATTCCCTCTTTGTATCAGTTGATTTTAGGGTCAGAGGTGATTTAATGTCAAACTACTGTGCCACAAAGCTAAAAAAAAATAAAGTCAAGAAGTTATATTTAAAAGAGAAGATGAAGTAGGAACAATAAGTGCAAAACAACCTTAAAGATATTGAGGTAAATATAGATAGACAACATCAGTTGGTCCTTTTCCTCTCCTTTTGAACTGAACAGACCACCCCTCCACAAGTTCAAACCACATAATTTTTGACTATTGTGCCAATTATTTATCATGGACAAACCATTTTAAAAGACAAAACGTCTTTTTAATTCTTATTTTTATGACACACCCCATAATGAAATTCAAATGTCGTGAATAATGGAGCTGGGAACGAGCCCAAATAAGCAACTACACTTTAGAAGCAAGCCCACAAAAACCACAACCTGCGGCTACGACCAATATTTGTAAGCAATAAGCCCAAAGTAGCTTATAATAAGCAAATGTGGCAGCACTGACATGTCAAATGCGTGCCCACACCGTCCCTATTAATTTTCTATAAAGCTAGCTTTTGTGTATAATTATTGATACTATAGTCCTATTCACATGGGTTTAGTTTATCTGAGGACATCCTGTGACTCAAATATTACCCCCCTGCGCATTCACACAGTATAAACAAACTCTGTGTTTTTTATTCATGTTCTGTTGTTGTGGCTCTGCTACTTTCCACCTCACTCCCCTGTGTGTCAGAGACTGTTTCAATTAAATTATAATGATGATAAAAATACATTTTTGATACTATTCACCCCAGGGAAGAAATTACCAACAACCTGGCTGTATTTAAATCAGCTCCACCTTTGCCGATCAACACATTAATGTTGATTTAATGGTTTCATCTGTCTAAACGGATGAATAGTTCAGCAAAATATGAACTTTACACCCTAATACCTGTCCAAACTTTGAATTATAACACATCCTTCATAAGTCATAAGGGACAAGAGGCAGAAAAAAAAAACGCAAATCAAACAAAAGTCGAGAAAAAGTAAAAACTCACCCCTAAATCACAGAGCTGTCAAATCACACTGGATTAGTATTAACTGAGGACCTCTGTGTAGAGTTTTTGGTGAGGGCAACACAGCTGAAAACGTTTTATTTCTTTATAAAAGTCCAGCATTTTGCTCACATTTGCCATACAGTTCTTCCCACTTTTTTTTTTATACTATCATCACGATGTGTAGCTCAACTATTCAACATCTCCATCCTCACACTTCTGATCTCTGTACGATTAACCTTTCCCCCCCAAGTCTGACTCTGCATGTTGGGTTCTCCTCAGTTTGAAAGCCAAACCCACCAAAACAGATTACATCTTTGAGCTTTGGATGCTAATGCCATGCAGCACAGGTGTAACGTTACCATTAGCACTGAACACAAAGTGCAGCTGAGACTGATGGGAATGGCTCAGCTCAGACATTGATTGAAGCATCTGACAAATTGTATTTTAGACTGACGATGGTGGTGTGTGAAAAGGGGATTGTCTAGAGAAAGACATGGATGTCAGAGGAGGAGACGGTTACAAAGGGGAAAAATACCTCTGCATGCAATTAGAATACAACCAATCAGAGCCATTTTTCACTAACAAATTCAACTCCATGGTGCTCAGACGTCACCATATAAAGCCAGCCCAAATGACTTGATTTGCCAAAGCATAATAGGTACATGATGTAGTGGTTCTAGACTTCCAACTTTCCGCTATATGACATGTCCAGGGGAAGCTAGTCTGGCTTTTCAGCTACAGCCAATCTGTATCCTCATTTGTAGTTCCAGTTAAATACTCACCAGCAATAGGATCAGTTAAGTGCACATCGGTCTGGTTACCTAAAAGCTACGAAGTTACAACTAGAAACTGAAGAGTAATACATCTTGATAATATATTATAGACCCCTTCACAGCTTTGAAACAGTGTGACTTTTTTTGAGGGGCGGGGCTTAACTGGAGGCAAAACATCCCAAATGCTATAGCTTGTAAACGGCGGTTAGCATATTTCAACGGACTGTTTTGGCAAGAATGGGTGAAGAAAACACACATTAGAAAACATATAGAAAATATACTAATACACTCACTCCCCAAGACTGTGAGTATTATTTCAAAAAGTTGACTCTGACTGAGGTTGTTTGTGTATGTGTTAGCCCTGCGATAGACTGGCGACTTGTCCAGGGTGTACCTCTCGCCCTATGACAGCTGGGATAAGCTCCAGCAACTGTAGTGAGGATAAGCAGTAGTAGGAGATGAGATGAGACTCTGACTGATGGGACTTTTACACATTTACACATACACATACCTAACTGAGAAAGCCAGCGTCTCCAAGAAAGAAAAACTGCAGATACACAAAACGTTAGACGCCGATAACAATGTCTTGAATGGACATGTACAAGATTTGCAATAGAAGAATTTGAAAGATTACTTTTGTCCATATGAACACAGAGGGGCTGTCTTTATCAAGTGAAGCCTCTCCAACAAAGATATTACAAGAAGTAAGTGGAACCACTGTGGAGGGTAATGTAGCAAAGCAATTTCATCTTGAACACCCCAGAAACATACAACTAATGTTGAGTTAGCCAGCGGTTAGCATTAGCATTAACATGTAACAAGGATTCCAGAAATAATGATTAACTTAACATAATTTCAGTAGCAATTTATTCTGACCCATAACGTTATCCAGACTGAAACTGATGACATATTAATCTGACCTTAATCTGTCTAAACGGATGAATAGTTCAGCGAAATATGAACTTCACACCCTAATATCTGTCCAAACTTTGAATTATAACACATCCTTCATAATTCATAAGGGACAAGAGGCAGAAAAAAACTGACAATCGTTAACTACAACCACAGCCAGAAACACAGGGAAGAAAACTATTAATATAAAAATAAATTCAAATAAACAAGAAAAAAATTCAATAAGGATATTGTTGTTGTACAGTATGTACAGTCTATTCTTAGTAACATGATTATGTGGATAACTACAGATATTTCATCCTTGTTTTTTTATAAAAGGTGAATGGTGTTGTCTCTGTATCTCATCTCTGGCGTTTAGGGCTCCTTCTGTTTCTTCTCATTGACCTGTTGTGGTGTGATGGTGTCTGGTGAGCTGCAGGTGTTCTGCTGCGATTGGCTGATGAAAGCCACCGTCGGCTATTGGCTCCTTCCAGGCAGCCTCAGAGGATATAAAGCAGGTTGCAGCCAGTTCTTGCAGGTCCTCCTCCTCCCTCTGCTTCTAATGAGGCAGCTTATTAATGCAGGAAACGGTACTTGAAGATGATGATTTCTCTCTTAATTTCTCTTGTGAGTAGATAAATTGGGTGAATTATTTATATATTTATTCACTGTTTAAACATGAGATAAAAGGATCTGCGACTGATTTAAACCATTTTTTTGTGAATATTTCCTTAGTTTTGGACGTCCCTTGAGTTTTTTTAACAACATATTTCCAATCCTACGAAACGTTTCACCCTTTTTTTTAACCTGCACCAGTGACACCTCTGATGTTTAACTACAGCTCCACCGTGAGGCTGTGTAAAGCATCTATCAGAGGACAACAGGTCCTGGGAGTTGAAATGAAAGTGGTTTTAGGAATAAGATCACATTTATCCAGACGGATCGATCGTAAATCTTTCTCCAGCTACTCTAACTCTGCTTAAATCTACACAACACAAGCAGACATGATGAATAAACTTGTAAATATAGACACTTCAATGCAGATCTGACACTTGGAATCCTTGACAGGAAGTTCTCACTGAACTTTTGCCGGTCTCACTGGGATCAGTCCAAACCGTGGGAAGAACACGCAATTCTTACGCTTTTACCAGAAGCACGGAAGTCTTTTATCATCCATTTTCTAAACCTGGGTTGCACAGTTTGTCGTCTGCATCTTGGCGAAGGCCTGAGGAAGAACTGCCAAACACATGGGCCTCCTAACAGCAGAGGGATTCTGATAAATGTTTCTATAACCGGACTTCCTCGTGTCCTCGTTAAACGAATTACATGGAGATTATACTGTGCTCTGCTTGTTTTGGATGTTTTAGACGAGAAGCCTGTTTTATGGGAAATGTTTTGGAATTGTGGAAGTGGAATTGTTTTCGTTAATAATACACTAGAGCATAGGTCTTCAACAGGGGGTTCATGACCCCTTGGGTGTCCGCGGAGGTACTGCAGCGGGGTCACTGAATCTTTGATTGATTAGACAATTTTTAGATTAGATTAGATTAGAAAGGGATAAATGAAGTCAGATGTTTGAAATAAATAGTGAATATTTGAACCTGTGTATTATTTGAATGACTTAATACTGAAGGCAAAATGATAATACTAATGTATACTTATTAATAGTGAGTTGTAGACATATAGAAGGTGGGGGGTCACTGCTTAATCTCCCCAATACGTTGGGGGTCCTTGGCTTGAAAATTGTTGAAGACCTCTGTATTAGATAGCGCTGGTGATTTCCTTTCACATCATCAATTTTTCAGTTTGTCTGGACAGATGTGTAATATTTTTTACTTTCTATCAGTTGCTTTCAGCCATCCCAATAAATGGAATAATAATAAGTGGAAACAGATGTCGGAAATATTTACACAAGACCTAGAATTAACAAAAAAAAATATACCTGCACTCAGTTTGCACTTTTTGAGAAGATGAATTTAATAGTTTGATACCTTGTAAACAATTTTTCAGAACATTTTTTAAAACAATTCATTCTTATTACGATTTTTTTCTGTTGATAGAATTACTGTTACTAAAAACAACTTAATAGGTTTAATATTGTACAGTCATCATTATGTAGAAGAGGGAGACCAGGTGCATTTTGTTTTAATTTCATTTTTTTTATTGTCCCTATGTTGTAGGTTCTGGACCAGTATCTAAACCTGGCTAAGGCCTTTGAATACCGCTCTTAAATGTAATCCTTTAATCATTATATTGGGGGATTTGAGCAAGAATTGCCCTCAGATAATAAATACAATCATTTTGTTAGGCAAAATATTTTTACTAAAAGCCAAGTCAAGAACAAGCCTAGATATAAGATTCTTTATGACCTGTGAAGACAATTTCTTTTAAAAAAGATGATTGGTGCAAATAAAATAAAATAAAAAATAAATAAAAAAAAAAACAAAGTAGTACTACATGGTCTTAAATGGCAGAGAATTCTTCTGCAGAAGAGTGGGATCATACAGAGCTATAGACATGCTCTATCGTATGTTTATCTTGGTTTCTTGACAGGTTGCTGTTTGTTTTTTGTCGTATTTTGAAGGGATCCTACATATCCTACCATTTTTTTTTCCCTTTTTTCGTCCTGTCTTTTTCTTGTTTGTTTGTGTGTCTTTGTATGATGTTGTGCTGTTGCCTGTATGAATAAAAGAAAGAAAGAATAAAATTCAGTGTTGCCACCAGAGCCATACAACTCTTACGGATGACACTTTGCTTGGTATCTCTGCAAAAGAAAGTTCCCCATGCAGAACTGAGTTAAAAAATATAAAAGTATTGTTTATGTTGTTTGTCATTTAGTCTAGGCTGAATGTTGGAATGGAAACTTCTGCAGACATTATTAGAAGCTCATGTTTATGTCACATTATCAACAATGACAATGATTTCTCCTGTTTACTGAGAAGAAATTGAGCATATTCATTGTAAACTGCACAAAGACAATCATTTCTCCCAGTTACATTTCAATAAAACCAATGATTAACACCACTAGTTTAGGAGCTACAACTACACACATAGAACATTTTAAACAAACTGTAATAGTGTCTGAATTACATTTTCAAGGAAAACATTCAAATCGATGCGACAGGATTGAAGCAACGACCAGCAGAAGCATCTCCACTGAAATATGATGCAAACACAGAGTTCCTCTAAACATTTGCCCCAAGGAAATATTGAAAGTGTCCATGCTGGATCGTAGGCTGAAAGCAGATGGAGCAGCAGGTTCGTCGATGGCATGTTCTTTTCAAAAAAACTTAGCAGTGACGGCAAGAAGTTAAAGCTACATCCATACACTTTTGCTCTGAAATATTTGGAGCCTTCAACGTCCACCAATGACGTCTTTATGAAGAGCAAAATGCTTTACATGTGGACGGGACGTTTTAAGGGACATTTTACCTCTTTTCACTCTTATGTCCTGTTCGCATGTTAGTAACATGGTTGGAATATCGCTTTTAACATCAAAAATGAATTTGGAGGCTTACTGAGGTATACTGACAGTGCAGGTAGTTAACACCCGACCTGCTGTTGTGGTTGGAAATAGAGAAAGTAGTGTATTTTATCGAGCTTACTGTCCTGTGGGAAGACAGAGTTGAGGAGGCTAATGAGAGCAAGAGAGCTAGATATGCAGAGATGGCAGCAGAAGCTGAGCAGCAAGGATGCAGCACCTGTGTGTGGCCGGTGGAGGTCGGTTGCTGTGGATTTGTTGCAAAATCCACTATTGCTCGTCTGTGTGAGCTGGATATTGATGGGAGAGATCAGAGGGTCGCAGTAAAGGACATGTCCCTGGCAGCAGAGCGAGCAAGTGAGTAGCTGTGGCTAAGGAGGAAACACGCTAGCTAGGGAGCATGCTAAAGATAAGGCTAGCTGAGTAGTTTAGGTAGGTTGTAGTAGGGCTAATCTCTCGGTTGAAAGTCACATGGTTGTGTGGTGGCAGCATAGAGGAGGGAGATCCTAGGATGCTGGAACTCACTGTTAAGCCTTCTTGAGGTGTTGTGGGTGTAATTTAACGAAACATCGGTGAAGGGAGGTGCCCACTTGAAAACCCCAATGATGTGAGGCTAGGCTAGTTAGCTAGTGTCTTCTTGTTGTTTGCTAGTTGGTAGCTGACTGATAGCCTGCTGGTTGATTTTTTCGGTTGGACTGGGCTTCTAAATGTGTTTTGCCTTGGATCATGGCACAAGTGAGAAGTGTTGGTTGAAATGTAGTAGCATATCCCAACACTTCTTACCGAACCCCCCCACCCTACTGTCAGGGTGGTTGAAATACTGGCATTTCCCACTCACAATCTACTGGGGCACGGGATTATGTGGGCCTACTGCTGTTGGCTAGGCTAGGTAACTGGTGTCTAATTGGTGATTGCTAGCTGGTAGCTGACTGTTAGCCTGCTGGTCAGTTTTTCAGTTAGACTGTGATTTTAATATTTTATCCTGCGTAATAATGAATGAAACAGTCGCTCTGTTCTCAGAGGAGGCCAAAAAAACACAGCTGAACTTGAATCAAGAATTACAAATAGTGTTTTCAAGCATTCAGCATGTTATAAAGCGTAAAAAGGTTTGTATCAAATCTAGTTATGGCCTAAAATAACCACTACTTTATGTCGGATCTCCTCAGAGTCTGTAATCAAGACGACAGATGGCGGAAACCGAGGGCTTTCTTTAAAGCAGCTTGAAATTATGGTGAAAAAGAGTCAGACTTGTGATGCATTATCGTGCAAAACTGTAGAAATTCTCAGGTGTAAAATAACCTTGGCAGTGGGGTCTTTTTCTTACAGCACCATATGTTTTCGCACCTTTTGCGAATACAAATAATACAATAAATCAAATAAATAAATATATGCGCACCAGATGGGAACAGAGATCACGGTTCCTTGTCATTAGCCTGCTGGGCTAATTACACAGTGAAGACGACGTGTAAACAAGCCTAATAACACACAGAGGTGACATGATGGCATGGTAATATTCACCAGTGCTCTCATTTCTACCCTGGATAACCAGTTGGTAGATAAAGTGGTGAAAGAAAGAAGAAGAGGACAGATGCTAAGGTCTCTGTAGTTCATGTATTTCAGACACAGCCTGGGGCAGTGTGAGGTAAAGCAATGGTGGGCTTTAGTTAACTGTTGCTCTTTTAAATATTTTATTGTTTTAATATCTTTGGTTGTAATCAATGGCTGCCATCATGTTGCTACAGTATTGCAGAGGGGAGACAGTTTTATTAAATTGTCCAGAGTTTAAAAGAGAACATAGATAGTAACTAAAACCCAGATAGATCTCAACCACAGTATGATCAAACCTGAGCAACAATGACTGTGCTGCTCGATTAAACAGCTTAAATGGGGTTTCAGGTTGCTTTCCAACCCACGCTGCACTATCAAGATGTTTGATTTGGTTTCCCTTTCAGCAACACTTCCTGCTTTCTGGTCATTACTTACTACTCATTAAAAATACATCAGCTATAGCTGGTGTGCACAGGGAGCCTGCAGCTACAATCACATTGTCATGACGTATAGCTTGTCAGAGCCAGGCGACCATGTGTTATTTGCTCAAAAAAGCAGCGGTAAAGTCCTGCGTGAAGGTGTAGTTTCTTTTTTTCCGTTGACGCTGTTAGACCGGTGAAATTCATGACACAGGTGCATTACTTTAGGCAAAACTAGAGAGGCACACTGGAAGAAAATGAAATATATCTGAATCTGCTGTTTTTTCCAAACTCCTGTTGTTATAAGTTATAAGTTATAACCAAATATGGTAAGCACAAATCTGACCAGTCCTAATAGCAGGATGTATTCTCGGCCCGTCCGCTTCATTAAGGATATGATCGTGTGCGAAGCATAAACTATAAGAAAAATGGATGCCATGACACCTTGTTAAAAGTCAAGTTAAAGCAAGTAGAGCTCCCCCTGGTGACTGGCTGCAGTATAGGTTCATAAGCTCCCCCATGTTAGTGGATGTGACTTGAGCCGAACTAAAACACTAAAGTAGCTACATGTCAACTTCAACGTCCTCCAGTCCTCCAGACTCCAAACTACCAAGTACAACAGTCCTAAGTTTGCTTCCTTGGTATTGATTAACATCAATGTTCTTGAAGCCTAGGAGCCGTCACACTAGAGACTAATATATGTACACAGGCTTTGTTGCTAAGCTTTCACTCAATAACACACAAATATAAATCCACTCTTACTCTCAGGAAGACGGAGCTCAAACACAACCCCAGCCTCAAGCTCCTGACTCATCTTCGCGTCTTAGTGCAGGTTACAGTCGTCGCAGAACAAATAATTCCCCGCTTTTCAAAAGCCAGAGGCTGATGTGAGCTCTGCTGAGCTGAGATGACAGAAAGGGAGCAGTCAGATACAGAAGCACAAAGAACAGCACAGGCAAAGACAGAGAGAGAGCTTTTCAACAACGCTGCTTAATAAATCAAGGAGGCAGATCAAGGCTGGTTCTGCTGTCTGTCTGAACTCTGTGAGCTGCAGCGGGGCCAGGTAAGAACAATAACGTGGTGTCTCTCGTTTCAAGAGTGAGCGAGCGAGAACAATCACGCCGAGGTAGTTCCCAATATGTCATGTTGATTTCCCTGCCTCTCATTTCCTTTTTAGTTATGTTTTTGCCGATGCTGCTTTGAGGCGAGTAGCGGAAAGTCTGAAAGAAGAGCAGAAACATGAGCCTAGAATAGCTCTATATGGAAGTGGTTGAGTTAAAATATCTGTCTTTGATGCTCGGTGTACGACTTAGGTTTAAATATTGCTTCCTCTCAAGAAAACAAACTTTATTCTTCTACACAATGTCCAACTAATCTAATAAATATGTGTTTCTGATAAAGATCTGCAGTTATAACTAAAATTATAGTTTTGCACAAGTTGAAACAATAAATACATATACACTCACCAGCCACTTTATTAGGTACACCTTGCTAGTGAAAGGTTGGATCCCCTTTTACCTTGAGAACTGCCTTAATTTTTGGTGTCATACTATCAACAAGGTGTTGGAAAAATTCCTCAGAGATTTTGGTCCATATTGACATGATAGCATCACACTCCAAGCATCAATCTCCCGTTCCACCACATCCCAAAGGTTCCTCTATTGGATTGAGATCTGGTGACTGTGGAGGTCATTGGAGCACAGTGAACTCATTGTCATGTTCCAGAAACCAGTTTGAGATGATATGAGCTTTGTGACATGGTGCATTATCCTGCTGGAAGTAGCCGTCAGAAGATGGTCCACTGTGGTCATAATGGGATGGACATGGTCAGCAACAGTACTCAGGTAGTATTATAGTAGAGATGGTATTCTGCATTCCTTGGTTGTAACCAGTGATTATTTGAGTTACTGTTGTCTTTCTATCATCTCCAACCAGTCTGCCCATTCTCCTCTGACTTCTTAAATCAACAAGGCATTTTCACTGGATATTTTCTCTTTTTCAGACCATTCTCTGTAAACCCTAGAGATGGTTGTGAGTGAAAATCCCAGTAGATCGTCAGTTTCTGAAATACTCAGACCAACAACCAGACCACGTTCAAAGTCATTTAATCCCCTTTCTTCTCCATTCTGATGCTCATTTTGAACTTCAGCAAGTTGTCTTGATCACCTCTACATGTCTAAATGCATTGAACTGCAGCCATGTGATTGGCTGATTAGCTGTTTGTGTTAACAAGCAGTTGAACAGGTGTACCTAATAAAGTGGCAAGTGAGTGTATATCGAAGGTATTTCTTTAACCTCTTGAAAAATCATTTTAATTAAAGATTCAAGCTTAATGATCTGATAAGATACACACTATATTGCCAAAAATGCAGAAGACGTATATGAAGTGACCTCCCATTCTTAATCCATAGGGTTTAATATCTAATTTCTATTCAGCTATTACAGCTTGAACTCTTCTTTGAAGGCTTTTCACAAGGTTTAAGAGTGTGTTTATGGGAATGTTTGACCATTTATCCAGAAGCACATTTATGAGGTCAGGGACAGAAGTTGGACGAGAAGGCCTGGCTCACAGTCTTCATCTAATTCATCCCAAAGGAGTTCTATCGGTTTGAGGTCAGGACCAAACTTGCTCATCTTCATGGACCTTGCTTTGTGCACTGGTGCACAGTCGTTTTCAAACGGGAAGGGGTTCATCCCCAAACTGTTCCTACAAAAATGAGAGCATGAAATTGTCCACAGTCTCTTGGTATGCTGAAGCATTCAGAGTTCCTTCCACTGGGTCAAGACCAGCTCCTAAAAAACAACCCCACACCATAACAACCCCCAACTCCACCAAACTTCACACTTGGCACAATGCAGTCAGACAAGTGTCGTCCTCCTGGCAACCTCCAAACCCAGACTGGTCCATCAGTTTGCCAGGAGGAGAAGCGTGATTGGTCACTGCAGAGAACGTCTCCACTGCTCTAGAGTCCAGTGGCTGTGTGCTTTACACCACTTCTTGGTGATGTATGTCTTGGTTGCAGCTGCTCGGATATGGAAACCGATGCCGTGAAGCTCTCTACGTGCTGTTCTTGAGCTAATCTGTAGGCGACATGAAGTTTGGAGGTCTGCAGTCACCGACTCTGCAGAGAGTTGCTGACCCCTGTGCACTATGCACCTCAGCATCCACATCAATTGCTTCCACTTTGTTATAATACCACTGACAGTTGACTGTGGAATACTTAGTAGCGAGGAAATTTCACGGCTGGACTTGTTGCACAGGTGGCATCCTATCACAGCACCACGCTGGAATTCACTGAGCTCCTGAGAGCGACCCATTCTCTCACTAATGTTTGTAGAAGAGTTTGGATGCCTAGGTGCTTTATTTTAACTGAATTCAGGTATTATTGGAACGGGTTAGTGAACGTGTGCGAGCTAAAACAGGCAGTAAAACATCAAATAAAACAAAACTGTCAATAAAAACTGTGTTTGCACAATAAAATGAAAAATTGCCTGCTTATATTTATTTTATATGTCTCAAATCCTTACTTCGGAGGATAGTTCATTTCCACATTAAAGTATGAACATAACTAATTACCAGTGCTCAGGTAAGTTGTGCTCCATCATAGGAAGCTTCTGCTCACTAAGGCTGCACCTAACAGGTTTTATTTAGAGCCTTACATCGCCACCTTGTGGTGAAGTGTGAGTACTTCACATCATTGCCTCGGCCGGAACCTCGGTTTTAAAGACGACGGTGGCAACATTAACATTAAATGAACATATTAATACACAACTACACGAGGCAGGAGTAATAATCTGCAATTGTTTTGATAAGTGCAGACCAAATGTTTTCTGGTTTTAGCTTCTAACATGTCAGGATTTTCAGTTTCAGGAGTTAAATTGGACTCTGGAAACTCGCAGTGCATGTTTTTCTCCATTTGCTGAATCAAATAAATAAATTATTGCTACATTATTCAGTATTGAAGATGGTAATAGTTGCACCCTTAATACAAGAAACACACACAACAAAGTGAAACTTCAACTACAATGAAGCAAACGACTCATCCTCAATTTGCAACACAACTTTATACAGGATTTTATTTTATTAAACTCTGTCAGTAACCCCTCCTCCCCATCTCAATACACAAACTAATAAACCATCAGTTTCAGTAGCACTTGTCACACTATCTGAATCTATAACCTGGCTTTTGTCTGAGTAGCATCGCATCTCAAATGAGTTCTGAAGAACTCTTGGATCTTTTTCCACATGTGGACTTCAGCTGCAGCGTGGGCCCTCGGTTCACCCCCCCACAATACTGGCTTCCCCACAACGCTGTGGACGCTGGAGAGGCAGTAGGGCCCGTAAGGCGGCTCCAAGAAGTGTCCCGCCCCGGGGTAAGACACGCTCTCAAAGTTCTGCTTCCCGTGACGCTTCAGCCTCTCCACCATCTCGTCCATGTAGGCCTTGCTGTCCCAGTTGAGGTCGTCCTCCGCGGCCACGAAGAGAAAACGCCCCCCGGCTCGTTCAATGGGGATCAGGGTGTCCCTGTGTTCCTCTGCCAGGGGATCCTCGCCGGCATGTTTGGGAATGATGGCCCCGGACTCAGTGGTGATCACTTTGCTCATGTCAAACTGTAAAGCACGGTGGATGAGTCTCTTCTTGAAGAAGAGTGGCAGAGCTACGTTGGCGGAGCAGCCATTGATCCACACCGTGGCCTCAACACCTTCCAGGTAGGAGGCTATTGAGAGAGCGAGATCTCCGCTTTTTGACAGGGATATAACTCCAACTCCTCTACTGCCCACCTGAGGGAAAAGCAACAAAATCAGATGCTTTGACTATTGTGCTGCTTGATAGTAGATGAACAGGAAAAACAACCGTCTTCATGGGTGGATGTAATAAACTCACCTTATCCTGTTTCCTTAAATACTCTATAGCTTCTTGAAAATAATCCAGGTGGACCTCTGTGATGTTCCTCGGCATATCAGCGTGGCCGTACAGAGCCACGGTGAGGACCAGAAACCCTCGGCTGGCCAGCAGAGACGCCCTCTTCTCCGACAGACCTCCACCAAACGTGTACAGATCCAACACAGCAGGGAACGGACCTTTTCCTGGAACAAATCGGACAACTGTTACAGAACCAGGGATGTAACACTCAACTCGCGATGTAGTTTTTTTCAATATTGGGTTTACGATACGATTTTCCCACTTTTTAATGAGCTTGCAGACAAATTATGGCTGAAAACGATTCTTTTAATTATTTCTCAGACAAAAAAAACAACACATTTCTGAGGTAGGATGTAACTCCAAAACACAAACTATGCAATGAATGCATATTTAAAAAAACATCTATATAGATATAGATATAGATATATAAAAGCTACAAAGTATAGTTTCCCTTTTTGTTTCTCTGAGGTAATGTTAACTGTGCAATACAACGTGTATGCAAATGAAATTATATTTTATCTTAACAACAAAAAAATCGTCTTCCGTGATCAATCTCCTGAGAATTGTCCATGTCCACGATTTGTCAAATAAAAAAATACAACGCAAACGACCTTATTCTCGTAACACAGGTCCTCTGATAACATTAATCCAGTGTGAACTGACATCTCTTTTTACGGCTTTTTTTCTGCTTTGACAGATGAAATCATTAAATCAACCATTAATGTGTTCATAGGCAAAGGTGGAGCTGATTTTAATACTGACAGGTCATTGGATAAATATTATCAATAATCATTTTTTACCATCCAGTATAATTTGTAATTAAAACTGCCTGTGATGCAGTGGAGTGAGATGGAAAGTAGCAGAGCCGGAACGTGAATTAGAGTAAAACGCAAAGTTTGCTTATTCTGTGTGAATGAACCACCTGAAACACAGCCATGTACGGCTGAAAATAATAATACAAATAAAAAAAATCTCATCATTTAAACAAACCAAGGTTTCCATGTGTTCCTAGTTTGGTATTTACATGTTTTTTTAAGGAACATCAGCATATCTGGTCCCGTCTGAATACTAGACAGTGATGTAGGACGCCAAACAAACTAGATTACGCCCTTTGTTGTTTTAAAAAAGGCATCGCGATTAATTTTCATCTCAGCTGATTGGAATCGTCACACATTTGTGTTGATTTTTAACTGCCTCCTGATGCATCCTCACATCCCTACGACGTACTGATAAAGAAACCGTCCCCACCTTGGCTTCAACCGTGAGTCCACGTCTGTACTCTCTTTATAGGCCTGACTGCATCCATCCATACGTCCAACTCCATCATCAACACTTGTTATTGACAGATTTATTTAAAGACAAACCTGGGGGAGTAAACAAGACTCCTCTGATGTTCCCGTCTTTGATGGGGACCCGGGTGACACCGTCTGCCATCAGAAACCTCTCGTTGGTCTCCTCAGCCAGCATCCTTCCCTCCTCTTCGTGCACTGAAAACTTCACCACATGAGGGTTGAGTGCCTTGGTCCTGATCAGCCTTTTGTGCAAGGTGTCCGCCCTCATCGACCACAGCAGACCCATGGGCTCCACCCCGACGTAGCTCCCGCTGAGCGAGGGGTCCCGGTCCAGGTCGATCTCCCCGCTCCCGTCGGCCCTGTAGGAGGCCGAGGAGCTGAACAGCACTCCCTTCTCGTCGGTGGTCCTGGCTCTCATGGTGACCACCTGCCTGGACATCAGGCCGGCCACCTTCACCTGAACGGGCTCGTCGAACAAACACCTGGAGCTCGGCAGCAGCCTCAGTCTGACCTGGGAGGACATCGCCCCTGAAAACTACAAGTCCTTTCTGCACAAGGTTAGACTTTGACCCTGTATAAAAGTGAACAAAACATGAAGATAACACGAAGATAAAGGACACGTCGTTCTCTTAAAAACGCTTTGTTCTGTGCTACTGTTGCATTTGTTGGAGGCGTTTCACAAGGTCACACTCTTGTTCTTATTGTAGCTTCGCACCAGCAGTCAACACCTGTGACCCACTTACTGGTAAAAGTAAGAAAGATTTGGTGAGAAGTGGTGGATCATTCCATCATGTGGATCAGGCATAACATTATGACCACCTTCCTAATATTGTGTAGGTCTCCTTTGTGCCAGCAAAATATTGAATGGTCACAACATGGTCAACGCTAGCTGGTCAACGCTAGCTGCTAGCTACAAAGGTAATCATTTATTTAAAACCCGTTAAGTTTCTGTGTCACATGGAAACATCTTGTGAATAGACTTGTCTTTCCATCTAATTTCTTTCAAGACAGAGACAATATTCTGCTTCAGGTTTGATTTTTATTTGTGTTATCTGCAGCATGAAGTGGACCCTCACTGATAAACATAGAGAGGTTCATTAACTGAGATTTCCTCAAACAGATCATCGTGTGAAGAGGACACGGTAAGTGCAGAAGCAGAAGAAATCTGCTTTACACACCATTTTAATATAAACAAATCTGCATTGTGAGCACACTCACTGTGAAATATATTTATCATGGTCTTGACTGTGATTTGATTCTGGCTGCATGATGAGAACTCGCAATCTTGTTGAATCACTTATACAATAAAGGCTTCTTACTATTTTATGAAAAGAAAGTAATAATAGGACAAAATGCTACATATACATTTTATGTATACATTTCAGACATTATATATAAACTGTTTATTTATACAGAATTGACAGTAAACGTCTATATATCAATAAATTTTATCTACTGATATAATTGTTTTCAAATTTATCGATTACTTATTACGTCCTCATCAAATTTAAAAATTCAACTCCCTCGATGTTGCATTTTTGATACCAATACGATGTCAAATAACCAACGGTAGAGGGAAATATTGACGTATGTATTTAAGAAAATACAAAATAATTACAATAGAACTTTTTTTCCAAACATACCCAGTACACCAGATAATGCGTGTAAGTTTAAAATAACTTTACGAAATTCTCCAATTTGTCTGAAACGTAGATTAGTTAAATTGGACCTTGACACGTTTCCGACATTCCCAGCTTCCCTGAAGTAAGCATAGCGTATAAGTACAAGTGAGGGCGGAGCTTCGCCGTCACGTGAACCGCTGTAGTTGCAAATATTTGTGTTTTTCTCCCCGGAACAGCTAAAATCTTTCGTTTGGCGCTTCTGTGACAAGATATTATAGAGCACAGAGGCTGGTGAACGTTCAAACTTTTGCCAGTTCGTATATTTCTTGTCAGAAACTATGAAGTAAAAGTATTTCCACAGGTTTACACCGCCCTGAACACCGGCCCTTATCTTCGGTTTGTGGAAGAGACTACATCTTAATATAAGAATCTTCCACGAGTTAATTAAAAGGCATTGTAATGTTAAAATAGCTATTAATGGGAGAAATTATAAAGCAGTACTCACAGTCGCGAGCTTCAGAAGTCCTTCGTTTGTTCGCTTCCGGTTAGTTTTACTGCTACAGGTTGGCGTTTCACAATAAAAGTCTCCGAACCATTGATTTATTAAAATCTAAATAAATAAATCACTGACAGACAGTTTGATTCTACACTGAACTTCTGTATAAAGTGGTTAAATAGTTTCATTTTAAACTTGATTAAATTTAGTCTATGTTTAAATGTAAGCCCCACCGCCTCCACGCTGGTGAATGAGACTTAAAACATTAAAATACAAGTCAAATCATTTGTTTACAATGCAAGGTTGGTTTCAGTCATTTTAAATAGTTAATATAATTTTGATGCATATTAAAGGGTATTTGTTTTCTGGAAAATTTTCGTTTTAGTTTAGTTATTTGACGATATGGCAACAGGATGTGATATAATGGCGACTACCAGTTCATGACAAACGCTGACATTTGTAAAAACTATTTTAGTTTAACAAATCGTATAAATGTCCTTAGTGCATATTGGCATTGGAAAAACTAAAATAATCGAAAATGCGAGGGACTAGTCCAGTGGCTCCAAAGTTGCGCCCTTATCCTCAGATAAATAGCGTCAGGTGTATGGCGTCGTTTTTGTGCCACATTTCCAAGCAATTAATGGGATGTTTTGAGTGTTTTGAGTAACAACATTTTTTCCTTCGTTTTCCCCACGTGCTCCCTCAAAATATTTTTCTTCAAAGAGCTGGTTGAGGCTGTTTTTCAGCCTTGGCACCTTACAACTAGTGATGGGAAGTTCGTTTCTTTTCTGAGAGTCGTCTCTTTTGTCACTGCTCCCAAAGAAGAGCTGGCTCTTTTGTCTTCCAAACAGCTTTATTTAGTTTTGTTAATAGTATTGTATATAGTATTTTGGCCCGGCACATCTATACATATGGCAGATAGCAAGAGCTGTGACTTTCAACGATGACAATGTCACCATTGCTGAAACTGAAGCAGGAAGTAGAAACAAAAATAAACCCGACTGGCAAAAAGCCAGAGCGCCGTCCAGCATTCAGGTGGTATATTTACAGAGCAATGTAGTTATGTGCGGTATAGTTATGTGCATAGGTTACAGCCAGTGTCGTGTATGTTCACACTGAACAAGAACTAGTTCAAAGTTCAGCTCGCACATATTAAACTGAACTAGTTTAAGTTCATACTTCACATTTTTTTTAATTTTCAACAATGTTAATAGACGGTTCGCATTAATTTTTTTTACGTTTATTTCTTGAACTTGCTGTGTCAATTGTTGAAATTTGACAATGATGTGGTGGACGACATGTTTTTTCAGACCCGGTAAAAACAATTTACTCACGTCTACGCTCGCAGTTGGAAAAGTTTACCAGTTCAGTTCACAAAATTGAGTGTTATGAAAAATGGTATTATATATTATATTGTTTCTGTCCAATCTCCTCTGATCTGTAATATCAACAAGGCATTTCCGTACACACAACTTAATGGATATTTCCTCTTTTTCGGACCATTCTCTGTAAACCCTAGAGATGGTTGTGCTTTAAAATAATACTCAGACCAGCTCGTCTGGTACCAACAACTAACCACGTTCAAAGTCATTTAAATCCTCTTTCTTCCTCATTCTGATGCTCAGATTGAACTTCAGCAAGTTGTCTTCATCACCTCTACATGACCAAATGCACTGAACTGAAGCCATGTGATTGGTTGATTAGCTATTTCTGTTAACAAGCAACTGAACAGGTGTACCTAATAAAGTGGCATGTGAGTGTATATTACAATTTAAGCCACTATTATGTACCAGAATATAAAACTGTTTATTTTAATGCAAAAGCAGAATTGTAAACAATGAAATCCCAACTTCCTCAAACGAGAACTTGTGAATTTGTTAAATTTTCACGTCATATCAAAGTAAATCAGCATAAATAAACAAGTGTATTGACCCTTCGCTGCCAGTACATGGTAGAATAAGCTACTACCTAAAACATAATGTTCTCTACTGACATACATTTACCAGAGAACCTTCTCTGGTTTTAATTCAGTTTTAATTTTGATTTTTAATAGTATTTTTTGTGTTTGTATTTATAATTGCAGACTTTTCTTTTTTTAGTAATGTCCGTTAGAAAAGAGCTATAGACATAAAGATGATCATTTAGCTTTGAAGACAAACCTTCATTCACTGTGAGTTATTTGGAGAACATTCAATAGAATTCATCTTTAATCTACACTGATCAGGCATAACATTATGACCACTGATGTTCTGGAGGCACAAGAGAGACCTACACAATATTAGGCTGCTATGCCTGATCGGTGTATTTAATAAACTTTGCAGACATTTGATGAGCAGATTCTTAAAGATCTCACCAGTGACTAATAGTTTCAGTCCTATAACACCTGCACCACGTTCATCGAAAGACACAAAGCGACTCCTCGTCTGAGTTGAGCATTATTGTGATTTAATTCACTATATCACAAAGAAAGTCTTTAAAAATGCAGACTAGAATTTCTGTATATAAACTGTACACAAAAAGCAAGGCACTATACATTCAGATTCACCAAGCTGCTGTTTGTCACACCTTTAAAATTACAACTCTCTCCTCTCGGTACGAGTCGACCCACGAGGCAGAAGAAGACGACGACTTTCCTCACGACATCTGACACGATGAGGTTTCGTTTTTACCTTTTTTTTTGTTGTTGTTTTGTTTTTTACATAGTTACAAACGCGCACACACACAAACTTTTACACATTTAAACACACAAACATTATATACAGTCGCACACAACCACAGCATGGCACCCTGACAACAAACGAGTCCATGATCTTCAACAAATTCTTTTTTTTTTTTTACCACGTATGAAACCAAACCTACACCTGTCGCCGTCAGATTTAGTTAATTAATGACAAAGTTGAGACGTAAAAAAAATAATAAAATGAAACTCTATAAGCGAGGCGAGTGCATCTCCAGTCTTCATCCTTCCGGGTTTTCTTCAGATCCAGATTCACACCACAAACCACGTCGGGCTCCTCTCACTGCGTCTCCGTCTCGTCTCCTCTCTTCGTGTTTAAAAAATAAAAACTTTCTCAAAACAATCCTTTGGCTTTCTTTAAGTTCACTTGCTTCCACCCTGGCAGACGTTCGTATTCCTCTCTCTTCATTTCCAAAGCTTTCTGCACATGGAAGAAAGAAAAAGACACAGAGAATAATATTTCTACTGATTCTTGTTACGTGTGTTTGCCCCATAAATTACAACAGAAATGCAAATGTTTTCAAGAAGACCTGAGTCTTAGGAGCCTGATTTTAAACTTTTTATAATCTCAATGATAAATACATCGGAACGGGCTGGGTGGTATCACCAAAAATGTATTTTTATTTTCATGCATAATCACGTTTCCTACTGGTTGAGAGAGGAATTAATGCAGTAGATTGACTAAGGATGAACCATTTTAGTGTGATGATGAGTAAATGTTGTAGAATGATCCCACACTAGTAGTAAAACGAGTTTTCATGGCCCCGTGTTAGCACTGACTGCTAATGAGGTACATTTACAGCTTGGAGAGGAAATAAATTAAAAAATATTATCAAGATAAAATAAAGAAACAGGGACAATTACAGTTTAATTTATTTTGACATAGTTAATCATATTTATTCATTACTGAATAATAAACTGTTATGTCTGTGATGTCAACAGCAGCGCGACCAGCTACCGTAATACTTGGAGTGTACGTGCAACCTTTTTTTCTTCTCATTCATAGAAAGCTAAAATTGGGGACATTTTCAGGGACAGCTTTAGCCGGGGGACAGGTCATCCAAAACGGGGACTGTCCACAGAAGTTAGGGACGTCTGTCACAAGTCCTCTCGTTCTGTCACTTCCTTTTTCGGACCTTTCCATCTTCACCACACCTCACAGTGACACAGTCGCACTATGTGTGTTTAGAAGCACTACACTGAAATTGGTCCTGTCTGAAACAGTGTCTCGTGGTGCAACGTTCCAAACTCTGTGTAATCAAATACACTGGAACGCTGGTATATTAAAAATTCAGATCATAACAAAAGATATTTTAAAAAAATACTGGTATTCGGTATGAACCAGTACACCGCCCAGCCCTAGATGGTACTTGTCATCATCTGTAGGTATTTTAATGTTATCATTGGTAACTTTTAATCTATTTGTTGTGTTCTGAAACTTTTTATGCTGCTGTAGTTTTGCTCGGGTCTCTTTGAATGTTTCTAGATGAATAGCACCAGAACGTTTTATTTTCGGGCACTCTGGATAAAATACTGACTAATTCATTTTTATTTTATGGATGAAAACGTGTTATTAATAAAGTGAGCATACATCCACCGAGCATTAACATATTAACACCTATAATCTGGTTAGATGCCATTTGGATTTCATTACAGGTCGTGTTTCAAAAAAAGAAAAATCCCTCTGCACACATCTGGATAGTCAATGATGTGACGTAAGCTTCCCTGTAATAATGGCTGTTAATTTAAAGTTATCGCTTCTCTGGCGGACGCCTCTCTGCTGTAAAGGAATTCATCTGCACAGATGTCACTTTGAAGGCAGGTGGAAGTTGTTGCAGGATAGACAAGGCCCACATTTGGTCTTTGAACATCTACCTGCAGAGTTTTAGCCGGTGCATCGCTGCCTGTCATCACAAACAATCTCGTAGGTGTTTCTAATAAAGTACTCGGCAAGTGGAGCTCATTTCTTTGCTCTGGTTAAATGTCAACACAAGGTTCGGGGGCTACTTTAAAGCCCTGCTGACATCACTTCTAGCTGTGATTGAGGACCAGAACCAACTCTGTCCAGGTTTCGTGACCTCGATTTGTGCTCAGCAGACAGACGGTGAGTCAGACTGCAGCGTGCGGCGGACGGTGAATCACTGAAGTGCGTTTGTTTGTCCGCCGGGAGGAAAGAGAGGAAAGAGAGGAGGAGAGGTGATGCAGGAGAGCGCGGTGTGGTCGAAGACACGAGCTGTGGCTGCAAAAACACGCAAGGTGGAGCTGAGAAAACAGATTAAAACTAAAGATTTTAAGTGTGAAAGGCGATTTCTGCCAATTTTTTTCTGCTAATTGGCCGATTTTGCCAATTAGTAAATACGCAAAAAAAATCTCTGTATATTTTCCAAAATATACAGAAGAGGCCAAAGTAGAGTTATCAATTTAATATATATGGAAGTAGTAAATCAACCAAACTATATTTAATGTTTATTTTATGAATGAATGATGATTGATAATCAAAACTAATTAAACATTTATGATACCGAGTTGTTTAATTCAATCATTTATTTCTCTGCTCATGTTTCTTCCTGCAGTAACGGGATCTAAATTTAGATGGTGTGTCGTCTTATATTTGTCATCTCTGTGTCCTATTTAAAGCTCTGTCTGACGCTGTAATGTTCTGTCGGGATGATGTGATTGTGCAGCGTCTCTTCCTCGACCAGCACCACACTCCAGAGAGACAAGAGAGAGAAGAGAAGGAGGCGGTGGAGTGGGGATGGGGGGTGGGGGGGGTGATTATTCAGATCCGTTTAAAGAAGGAAAACACACACACAGTGCTCGAGAGAGAGGACAAGTCTCCAGTGCTGGTGAATCACACGAGCGGCTCTTCTTACCTGAATCCACCTACAACTTGGTCTGAAAAGTGAGAGTTAGATGGAGTTAGGATGAGACGTGTTACTGAGGATGGCTGGAATTAACATAAAAATGGAGAAAAAAAAAAAAAAAAAGGACCCTTGAGTATGTTCCTTTGAGGAAAATGTTACAAACTAAAGCCTGGAGTGAAAAGGTTGAGTCGGTGGACTGACCTCAAAGTCCTGGTCGGACAGGTACATCTCTAGCCGGAGCGGGTCGACGCCCTCTGGGAGCGGCCGGGCCTGCATCTGGGCCAGAGGGAAGGTGTTCTGACAGAGCCGGGCCAGCACGTCCTCCACCAGGATGATCTGGTTACACACCTCGGCCTCCTGCAGCCACAGCAGCAGAGCACACAGTGCATTTGTTAACACAGTTTCCAACTAGTCTGTACTGTCAGTCAGTACGTTTACATGCAAAAAACAAATTACTGCCTTAATCCGACTTTAACTGGACAAATTAACATGTTAGTCCGACTAAAATCAGAGTTCTCTTTATCTGATTAAGACACCCAGATAATGTGATTGTAAATTACTCTGGCATGTATACGCCTTAATCTGACTTTAACTGGACAAAGCGTGTGCACACGCTAGATCACCACTGCGCTGGTGTATGACCCCGGAACAAAAACATCCAAGAAAGTCGAGCCAAAAGTAGCTCACACATTACGTACAAGACTAAAAAGCTGAACTATTATCCATGTTGGTGTTGTTTGAAATGTCGGTCTGACGCATGAACGATTCTTGCTTATTATATGACGTAATTGGTCAACCGAAGGGGGCCGTATTAACCTGCTGACAAGACACATATCGCCACCTAGTGTGGAGGAGGCGGACATGTTCCCGTCAGTTATTCGATTTTCTCCGTTGCATGTGAACTGGGACAAGGACGACATTCAGGAAGTCGAATTTCGAGCGTAGCTCCATTAAGCTGTGCATGTAAAGTGAGTTTGAGTTTCTGAGAGTGTGCGACGGTGCTGCTGACCCTCTCTGTGATCTCAGCCACGTCCTCCCTGTGCTCCCAGCTGGGGAACATGTTGGTGAAGGTGAGCGGCTCCAGACCGGCGTGGATCAGGTACGACTTCTGAGGCTTCTTCTCGTTCTTCTCTGAAGACAAAAAAAAAATAAGAAGAAAAAGTTAAGAATACGTAATTTAAAATAGGGAAATGTGTTTAGTCTTATCATTTATTTCAGACTTACTTGGCTCTGGTGACACGTAACAAGAGAGATCACACGTTTAGTTGACACTGAGCTTTTATTATTACACAAATTTGTTGACAGGGATGGGTACTGATACTCGGGAACCATAGAAACCAGACCAAAAAGCAGATTTTGGAGCTGCTGAGTTTTTAATTGAATATTAAAAACCCCCTTAACTCTACTGATGCTACACATGACGTCAAATCAGTTTTACGGCCAAGCAATCAAAGGTTTGGCTGTACTTCAGAGAAATGTCTTTGATAGCCTGTGAGACATCTGTTCAACCTGCCATCACAAAATGTCTTAAAAATAAAAAGGCACCATTTTTGGACAAAGTTTGCATGTTTTCCAGTCATTCAGCACCAGCACTATTTCACAAATACCGGTTTGGCACCGGTATCGGACAAATCCCTAATGATACCCATCTCTGTTGGTTGCAGCTCCAAAAAGTGTCTTGTAGTTATATTCGGCCGCGCTGCAGGATAAAATTAGCTCAATAAAGAGCTGACAGGAATAAAATCAGAGCTAAAAGAAAAGAAAAGACAACTGGACGTTTCATCCAAGAAGCATCGTCGGCTGTAAAGGACTCATGGAGGGTTCAGGTTTTTATTAGGAACCTCAGTGGGTCTGGTCTGGTCTAAGTGGTTTTAATGTTGTGGCTGAAAGGTGTATATGGCTGAGGCAGTGGGTGGCTCAGGTGGGAAGATTAAATCCTTGGAGTCTGGCAGAGTCACTGAGCTTTTGTTCTTAGCATAAAACCACCTCCATTCTTCTTAGCTTCCTAGCTCTCCTCACCTTTGCAGTACTGCAGGACGGTCTCCATCGCACACTTCCTGTCCGCGTCCCAGCGGATCCGAGCCGAGCCGGTGCTCTCGCTGTCCTGAGGCCACCAGCCCTGCCACAGGTAAACTTCATGGAAGTTATCCACCAGGAACAGAGCTGTGACGACGGAGAATTTCAAGTTTCGCCCTCATCTCCTCTGTGACACATTTAATTTGGTGGATTTCTGTTTGTCTGTCTCAGTGTGTGTGTGTGTCTGGTTCTCACCAGGCTGTGGGGCGTTGTACAGGTCTTCCTGCAGGAAGGGCAGCGAGCTGACCAGGTCCGGAGCTCTGGACGGGTGGAAGAACTCGGTCGCCACGAAATCTCCGGACGTGCTGCTCAGCTGGAAGAGCCGCGGGGTGAAGTTGAATTTACCTGGATCTGAGGAAACGATGCCGAGCGTCACTCTCCACGAATCAGCCAGCGGATAAATGACTCGTTTTTGGCTTGTTTTGTTAAAGTCAAAACAGCAGTAGCTTGTAGAAATAAACTGCAGTACGAGTTTAAGAATCCACATTTAAGATTAACTTTCAGGTAAACACAACTGCTTTAGCTTTACATCTGAGGATAAATATGATTAAATAACTTTAGCTTTGTTCAGACTTTTACATTTACATATGATGCTCCACGATGTGGACACACAAGTTATTATTTATTTACTGATTTACTCATGAAACGTCTCCATCAATAAAAGCAAATTAAAAACACAGGTGATTAATGAGGAGATACTTAACTACACATGGTCAGTAATTAACTTCATTTTTAAAGGCTTTCGTTACTGATGAACAGACATCACTTATGGCTGCCTACGACATTTTGAACTACCCAGAGATGAGGTGTTTCTTGTACCTTGCAGCATGCAGTCATAAGCCTTCCTGTCTTTTCTCCCCAGAGCCTCCCAGAATCCCGGAGGCTCCATCCCCTCATCGCACTCATGGATGGTGACCTTGCTGCTGCTGTGGAGGCCGGCTTCCAGAGGACACCTGAAGGCAGCAAGAGGGGTAATTAATCTGAACGCAAGTGCGAGCCACAGACCACCCCGGAAAAAAAAAAAAAAAGGGCCCGAACGGCGCTCCTCCCCGTAACGACTCACTGCTCCTTGATCTTGAGCGCGGCCGTGTTTCCGACGCCGCGGGTGTGCAGCTGCGTCTTGCAGCCGTGCCACAGGTAGATGATGGCCTTGTTGATGTTGAGCAGGATCATGGAGGCTCTGGAGCGCAGGCTGCTGCAGTGACACGCCACCTCCAGCAGGTGGCCCTCCACCGGCACCTCACCACGCACACAGTAGAGACGCCACTCACCTGAACACAGAGCGGCAGGGGAGCATGAGCACAAGATTAGTTAATAATAAATACAGAAACAACAGTGGTTGTGTTTGTCTTTTTATCTTTAAGGCAAAATCAAATGTTTTCTAATCAGAATAAAGGAAACAATGCAAATGTTTGATGTTTCGTACTTCATGAGATATTAATGAAGTTACTAATTATTGAGGCGTGTGCTAATATTTTCACATCCAAACTGGGAATAAATAAGCTGAATTAAAATGCATAATTACTCTGCGTGTTCTCCTCCTCCTCCTCCCTCTTTCCTGCGTGGACGATCATCCCTCCGTTGAAGCACTGCAGGAAACATGGCGGCTCCTTTCCTTGCTGCACCTGGACCTGAAACACACAGCGAAACAAGTCAGTTTCTGAGTGGGCTCAAATTTTCAAAAAAATAAAAAAACAAAAAACAAAACGTGGCCGCCTCGTGTACCTGTGCTCCTCTCTCCTCGTCCAGCTCCACCGTCATCAGCGCTGACGTTCCCTTCTCGCTGACGGTGGAGTGTCGACCCTGCCAGAAGAAGTAGCAGCATTTCTCCTTCCCCGGGCCGCTGCTCCTCGCCTCAGGGTTCTGCCTCCGACCGACTGGACCAACGCAAAGAAACACACAACTTACTGCTTCATCGGCCCTTCAACTCAAACTCATTATAAACGTTATATCCTACTGTATTTAGTGTATTTTTACACCTATTCTGCTTTTACTAGCGGCCTTTATTTATAAGTGTTTTCTCTGATGCGTAAGTGAGCTAGTGGGAAAAAGCAAACTCCCCAGGAAAGTCTTAAACAGGGTGCTGGAAAACAGGGTCCGATTGAGAGTTGAACCTCAGATCGAGGAGGAACAATGTGGCTTTCGTGGACCCATGAACCAGCTCTTTAGCTTCGCTAGGGTGCTGGAGGGGAGATGGGAGTTTGCCCAAACAGTCCACATGTGTTTCGGGTGTCAACTTCGGTGATCGGAGGATCTCGTCTCTGCTTCTTGTAGATGGAGTGGATCTCTTAGCTTCATACGGATCGTAGCAGCATCTCATGTGATGCGGGTGCTTGACCGGTCTGTCGTGGTGAAGAGAGCGCTAAGCCGAAAGGCAAAGCTCTCAATTTACCAGTGGATCTACATCCCAACCCTCAACTACAGTCATGAACTTTGGGTAATGACTGTAGGAGCAAATATCTAGTTTTTGTGTGTGGGTTTTGCGTCATGCGTTTGTTGCATCGTGGTGTTGTCACATCCAGGGGTGTGGCTATTCTCTTTGGATGATGGTGCATGGTGGAGACAATGGAAACATTTTTGTTTATGACTGCTTGATGGCTATTTTTTCCTTTGGCATTTTTGAAGCAATAAACCTTTTGAAACGAATCGTGGACTTTTGGATTTTGAGAAGATCGTGGATACAAGTGGCTGAAATGAGTTTTCTCCACAGGGAGGCCGGGCTCAGCCTTAGAGGTAGCGTTAGGAGCTCGATCACACGGGAGGAGCTCAGAGTAGAACCAAGGAGGTGGTTCGGGCATCTGGTGAGGATGTCTCCCATTAGAGGTGTTCTGGACATGTCCCACGGGTAGGAGGCCTCAGGGACCATGATCTAAAGCAAAACTCCTTTAGGAACCCAGTCTAACTGGAGAACCAACCAGCAGACCAGTGGTTAGCTACTTATTAGCCTAGCCACCAGCAGTAGGTAATAGAGATGATGGGAATGCGACTACACTCGAACCAGACATCTCTTCCTTCTGCCTATGTCAGAAACGAGATACAATTAGCCTAGCCACAGAAATAAACCACCAGCTAATTAGCTTAGCCACTAGCAGCAGGTAATAGAGATGATGGGAATGCGACTATACTCGGACCAGACTAAAACCTGCTGCTTTGTCCACTCAGGTCTGTTTCTTAGCGACTTCTTTTTGTTTAGTTTCTGTTTGAAAAGGTAAATTTAGTCATTCAGAATCTTTTGTTTTCGCTTTTTCAGTCACTTTTATTTATTTTTATTGTCTAAAACTTAACTTGAAACACCAAGGAGTGCATGGGCCCACTGACCTGAAGTGTTGACCATGTACTTCCACTTGACCACGTAGGCGTCTCCCTCGTGGAACTGGCCGATGCTCTGGCGTGGCAGGCGGCTGTAGTCGAACTCCAGGATGTGCCAAACGTCCACGGACGCCGTGGTGATCTCCTGCGTCCTCATGTGGTCCTCCGACTCCACGGGGCCGTGGCCGCGGCCGACGTTCACCCCGTCCAGGATGGTGGAAATGGACGACTGGAGGACAGGGAGCATTAGGGTGGCGTCGTAAGGCCGGCACTCTCGTCCCGGAGCCTCCTGGGAGAAAGATCACAAAACAGGATTCATAGCAGAAGGAAAGCAGGAAGGGTGGTGCACTTTAGCTTCTCTGTGATGACTTGGACAGCGTAATTGTTCCTGGCAAAATGAACTGTAGCAGCTCAGCTGTTAAACACGTGGAGAGACTCTGTGATGTGTGTAACCAGTGGAATTATTCTCATGATACTCAGAGCTGGACTCGTACCTTCAGCTCAGGTACAAGCTCGCCTCCTTCCTTCGTTGTCGGCGACTTCGCTTCAGTCCAGTCCACAAACTTCTCCTTGAACAAGATGGTCTCGTTGTGCTCTGTCAGCCTCCCGAATATCGCCCAGTCAGGACGTCCCTGACCCTTCCTGCAGCAGGACACAGAAGACATTGATGTTGGATACCACCGCTTTCCCTTCCAATGCTCCAATGCTTCCAAAACTCCCTGACGACTCAAAGAGATTTAAATACGTGTCATACAGTACAGAGGCCTCACCTGGGTATGAGCGTGTTGCAGCCTCCGGGGTCCAGAGGGTTGATGTCACAGCAGGTGTAGTCAAACGTGCCGTTCCACAGGTGCTTGGCGAGCTGGAAGGCCACCTTCCTCTGGGCCAGAGTCACCTCTTTACCGTGCCACACATACACCTCGCTGCCAAAGTCGAACACCAACACCTGCAGCGCACAAACAACAAACACGGCCCAGTCAGCCAACACATGCACAGCTGCATGAGGACATGTGACCAGATCAGTTCTGAGACGTCCTTGTTTCTCCACTTTATACAGTTCAAGTCGATAATACAATTATAATAACACAAAATAATCACACTGTACATATTGTATTTTTCATTTAGATGGATGAACGAAGAGTTTAGAAAATCATAGCCTCAGTTCTTCTCATAATTTTAGGGGAAAGTTAATAGTTTATACACTACAGATCAAAAGATTTAGAACAGCATCAGTATCTTCTGGTATAGTTGATCAGAGCTTCATCCTACAGATAATGACCCTAAACTTTAGTCCAAGCTGCACCAGAACCTCAGGATAAAAACAACATGGAGTGGACCATGGCCCAGTCTCTAGACTTTAACCCGATGGAGCTGGTTTGTGATGAACTGGACAGAAGAGTGAAAGAAAAGCTCCCTACAAACAACTGACACACATTTCTGGGAACTTGTGCAACAAAGTTGGGAAGAAAAATATTTGATTTCCATTTTAGAAAGAAAGAATGTCACATGTGTGTTCACATGTTAAATCAGGCAAAGATGGTTACTGTGATGAGTCCAAAGTTTAGAAAATATATTGTTCTAAAACTTTTAACCTGTTAGTGTATATTTAAAATAACTGATCTCAGCTCCTAGTTTCCTGAACCCACTTCCGTTTTTTCAGCAGCACCAGAGCACAGATGAGACGTAGGAGGTGCTCATCATGGCACCTGCTGTTGCTAAGCAACAAATTAAGACCGGCTTTGACAGAGAGGACCCTTTAAAGATGAAGCTAAAACCTTTTTTATATTCAGAGCTTAAATGAAACCTTCAAATTTATTAAACACATTAATGCACAAAGGATGTAAAGAGGCTTTTAAGGAGAGACGTATGTAACGTCACATTCACCTCCTTGGATTCCAGCAGAGAGCTGCGAGGGACCTTCCCCCACTCCTCATCATCAGGAACCAGCTTGTCGTCCAGCAGCCTGAAGATACAGTTGGTTTCTACGATGGCGTTCTCAAACTGCTCGTCCTCCTCTGGCGGACCGGCCGCTACGGCACAAACAGACGTAAAGATAAGCAGGTGATGAGCCATGCATCAAAGGAAACGTCATGGATCAGAATCAGCCTAGGAAAAGCTCCTACATTGGTACGCCATGTGTCCACCTAGGATGGTCCAGAACTGCTGCATATCCGGACCCTGAGGGTTGACCCGCTCCTCGATGGTCTGCACCTGCTCCGCCCTGCAGCCCATGTCCTTATTCGTCTGGATGAAAGTGGCCAAGTCTGTGGCCTAAAAGGAGGAAACAAAGTCTTCTCGTCAGACTTTAACTACAACAGGAAAAGTCTCTATTTCCCACGATGACGTTTCTTTTCTTTCTAAACGTGGAACGATCTCTGAGATAAATTTAGATACGAAGCGACGTTACTGTGAAGAAGAGACTTGACTGACAGCTGCAGGGTCGTTTGTGCATAAAATCACAACAAGATGAGCAAACGGCACCGAAACAAGGAGGCGGAGTAGAAAAAAGAAGTGTTTATTAGAGCGCGTCTAGACGGAGATCCTTCGGGGTGAAGGACGAGGCTGAAAGCATGTGTTTGACGCCGAGCACAGATGGCCACACGCGATGGCAGGGGATGGAAACGCGAAGCAGGATCATCAGTGAATCATCTTTGTTCAAACGCCAACACCGTGGCAGGAGATTACTAACGCTTACTTTGGCCTTCTCTATGACGTTTGAGAACTCTCCTATCCAGACGAAGCAGCGCTCCGGAGTGACCAACAGGAAGCAGTCGCCGCTGTTCAGAGAAGACGCTCTGGGCTCCACTAACCTGGTCTGGACGTGACGACGACCTGGGAAAATTAACATTTCATATGTAAAACTAAAAGAAAACTGGTTTTAATTAGTTATTAACCAATAAACAACAGTGGAAACACAGTTAACACTATTCTAAAACATATCTACTTTATTTTATTTTAATCTTGTGTGTGCAATAGTGTGCAACTAAGCTACTGCGACCAGGTCAATCATTAAACTCTGTCTAAGTCTGATGAATATTAGGCTACAATTAGCTTAGCTAGATAATACAATAAGATGACACTAAATCTGCTGTCATGGACTTATTCTTTTAGACTATTTCTTCCCAGGAGCAGACATCTCTCTGAATCCTTACTGGTTGCCTAGCAACAGCTCCAAATCGAAGAAGCAGTCCCCTAAATATAGAACTACTCCTTTAAATATTATGCTTAGTCTTTTGTTTTTCTGTGTTTAATCTCGAAAAAGAAAGATTCTGGTTTGATGAACCAATTATGAGTTTAAATCCTGGAAGTAAATTTAGTGGCAGTGAAGGAGCCACTTGAAGTTTAAGCAGTTTCCTAAAAGCATCATTATACGGCACCTGAAACATTTTAGCTTTACTGTAACTGCACAATAAATGAGCTGTGTGCATTAAGATATACAGGTGCTGGCCAGTAAATTAGAATATCATCAAAAAGTTGAATTATTTCAGTAATTCCATTCAAAAGGTGAAACTTGTATACTGTATACTTTCCTTCCACACATAGTGATATATTTCAAGTGTTTATTCATTTTCATTTTTATTATTACAACTGACAGCTAATGAAAACACCAAATTCAGTATCTCAGAAAATTAGAATATTCTGAAAAGGCTCAATATAGAAGACACCTGGTGCCACACTAATCAGCTGATTAACTCAAAACACCTGCAAAGGCCTTTAAAAGGTTCCTCAGTCTTGTTCTGAAGGCTCCACAATCATGGGAAGACTTCTGACTTAACAGTTGTCCAAAAGACGACCATTGACACCTTGTACAAGGAGGGCAAGACACAAAAGTTGATTGCTAAAGAAGCTGGCTGTTCGGAGAGCTCTGTGTCCAAGCACATTAACAGACAGGCGAAGGGACGGAAAAAATGTGGTAGAAAAAAGTGTACAAGCTCTAGGGATAACCGCACCCTGCAGAGAATTGTGACGACAAACCCATTCAAAAATGTGGGGGAGATCCACAAAGAGTGGACTGCAGCTGGAGTCAGCGCTTCAAGAACCACCACGAAGAGACGCATGAAAGACATGGGATTCAGCTGTCGCATTCCGTGTGTCAAGCCACTCTTGAACAAGAAACAGCGTAAGAAGCGTCTCGCCTGGGCCAAGGATAAAAAGGACTGGACTGCTGCTGAGTGGTCCAAAGTTATGTTTTCTGATGAAAGCAAATTTTGCATTTCCTTTGGAAATCAAGGACCCAGAGTCTGGAGGAAGAGCGGAGAAGCACAGAATCCACGTTGCATGAGGTCCAGTGTAAAGTTTCCACCGTCAGTGATGGTGTGGGGTGCCATGTCATCTGCCGGTGTTGGCCCACTCTGTTTCCTGAGGTCCAAGGTCAATGCAGCTGTCTACCAGGAAGTTTTAGAGCACTTCATGCTT